>NC_083771.1:7929725-7952225 GCF_963514075.1 Conger conger
TCTGCTTTGAAGAAAACAAATACAAAAACGAAGTGATGACCTTCTCGGCCTTTTTTTGAGTGAGAAGCATTTTCCATTCAACATCCCGCCTTCATTTTCAGTACCTCTGCCTCCAAAAGTGCACCAGTGGCTATACCCTCGAACTTCACCAAGTACTACTCCTTTTCCAGAAGGATGTGTTTAAATCCTGTATGACCCGATCACGTGACCTCTCCGGGTTCTACCGGAGCGATCATCGACACGACCCGCCTGTAAAACGGCAGCTGTGTAAATCACCCCTGATTAGGGGCCGCTGCCAGGCAAGTATGCGATCTATGTGATGTGCGCAGAGGGTCACATGACCACATCGGGACATGCCCAAGCAGAAACTCTGCGACGCGACGATAGAAACCCCGCCCTTTTCTCACCGCACATCAACTCCTGTGAATCAAACAGCGGAAGGCAGGTTCCGACCTCCCCTGAAGTAAAACACCTCGTACCCACGAGCTTCAGGATTTCTTAGTGTGTTAACGTGTGTACTGCAGGCATTGCAGGGCTCGAAAATAGCAGGGCGGAGAATCTCTGCGAGAGGGATTCTCTTTTTGCCGTTTAACGTTCCGAAAGAGCTCTGAAACTTAAGAGAGAGCCGTTCATCGCACCGCCATTTCGTAAGGAGATGCGAGTCACGTGAAGGTTTTACAAGGCCCTCCAATGTGAAGGGGGGCCTGCTGTACGGTGGCCTGGGTGGGACATGAAGGAGCTTTCCCCGGCAGGGTGGGAGTGGAGCTCAGGGATCAGAGGAGACAGAGTTTACCGACACGGATCCTGCCAAGGCTCTGCTGTAGCCATCGCCGTAAAAGAAGCATTACAAGAAAGGAGGGAAGGAGGGAGAAAGAGAGAGGGAGGGAGAAAGAAAGAGAGAGGGAGGGAGGGAGGTTAACCCAAGCAGTGAGTCTCTGCTTGGGTTAACTAATCATAGAATGATCACTTTATTTTATCCATTTTACACATATGTACACCTGTCGGTTTGAGTATGCCAGAAACTGCTGATCTCCTGGGATTTTCACACACACTAGTCTCTAGAGTCTTCAAAGAATGGTGCAAAAAAACATCCAGTGAGCAGCAGTTCGGCAGACAGAAATGTGTTGTTAATGAGAGAGGTCAGAGTAGAAGGGCCAGACTGGTCAAAGCTGACAGGAAGGTGATAGTATCACAAATAACCACATTACAACAGTGGTATACAGAAGAGCATCTTCAAACACACAACGCATAATATCTCTAAGTGGATAGGCTACAGCAGTAGAAGTCTAGAAAATACCTTAGTCTATATGCATACTGTAGTTGTATTGAATGTTTGAGAGGCAGTAATTACAGCTGGATGGGTGGAGCCAGGATCACATGGGCTCCAGGACACAGCCAGGCCCTGACCGCCTGACTCTGTGACCTCCTTCATTCAGGACTGTAATGGGGTGGCAGGCAGTAGCTACATGACATTGCATATCACACCAACAGGCTCGCAGCAGCCAGTCTCACTGACTGTCCAAGGGGCAAGCATTCAATTTGGGAAAAAGTGTTGGATACAGTGAAGCAAGGGCGGCCAAAAAGGGGCCAGCTAGGTTGGCGTACATAAACAAAAAACTTTCTGCTAAATTGCCAGCTAGCTATGATAGTTTATTAGCTTGTCATGAACACCAAAAAAGTGAGTTCACTAGGCTAGCCAGCAAGCACCTAGCTACACGATAAAATGGCAGTGCAAATGCTAGCTAGTTAACTCGCTAGCTAGCCTATAGTTGGGCTTTTAAAAATAGTTATACCTTGCTAGCTAGCTGAGTGGCTGACATGGGATATTTCTCATTACACATGAGAGAACACACAATCTCGCTAGGAAAGGTAACTTAATACCGTGTTGATTGCAGACAGTTGGCATCTCCTTAAGATTTGACTGAGGAAATGGATTTCAGACAGCAGAATTATAGTTGAAATGGAAAATAATTATGCAAACTATACTTTTAAATCATGCATTGAAATGCATGCTAGCTATATGCAGAAGAGAACGCACTTCAACCAAGGAAAAAGAGAAATACCACTTTTTGCCAGTAGATGGCATCCGCGTATAAGAAATGGGGACAGTTACAGTGAAACGGTTAGCTAGTGGGCCGAATAAATTGTTGGAATAGATAGTATAAGTTATTAGCCAAGGGTTCCTATTTGAAATGCATATTATAAGTATTAATTGAACCTCCCGGTGTAAAAACTGAGGAAATGAATCACGCAAAATTATGTTTTAAGTGAAATGTTTGCATTTGCTGAAAGCCACAAAAGACAGAAAATGTAATTGATCAGCACTAATGCTAACATCAGCATGCTCTCCATCAAGGCATCAGCACAGAGCCTTGACAACATGCTACAGCCTTGTAGTTATATTCAGTTTGTGCAGAACAAGGCTTGTGCAGAACAAGACCCATTTATACCCAATTATATGCATATAATTAACATGCCAGCATATTATTATTGTGATAAATTCAACAGATACAAAATTAATTGTATATATTATATACAACATTATAACTTATTCCTACAGTGATAATCAAAGAGGTTTGTGAATGACACTATCATTGAGTGACTGTGAATGCACAGTAGTTAGCCATGACTTTGTTTAATTGGTCAATTACTTTTGGGCAAATATGAATAATTTTGTATCGGCCCATATATGTACATACAGTCAGCTATATATCTGCTTCTATGCTTTTATCCAGAATGTCATATGGGCCTATATGAATGAGATCATAGCAATATAAACTCTGTACAATATACACTTTAATGCAGGATCTAACAATTTGTGTATGTATGTATGTATGTATGTATGTATGTATGTATGCTACTTACCAACACAGTTTGTGAGCGAGCTATGTTGAAAGAGTGATACAAGATATGTGATCCCAAATTGGACACATGGACAAGTTGGAAATAAAACATGCGTTAGAAAAGTGCTAAATACGTATATTGCCTCTAACTGTAAATTGCAAAATCACCAATACACTTTACATTTAACTACTATAAGATTATGAAATCTTTGAGAGATTTTAATCTTAAACAATACGCCCAGTGATGAGCACAAGTTGTTAGACGTCAGTCAGTAGAAGCAATAGATGCTACAAGAATTGTTTCTCCTGAATATTTTTTCCATTGAGTTCAACTGAAGAAATGTGTCAGGAGAAACGCTTGTTGAAAATTCTTGTTGAATCCACTGCATATTGGGCAGCAAAAGGTTTGAAGCTCATTTGATACCTTGGCATGACATAAAGCCATTTAGCCAAAAAATGTGCTCCATACTGTATCAGCATAATTTACAGCTGAATCTCATTGCATCCCCCAATTCCCGTTGCGATGTACTCAAATGCAAATAGTTTTAGTATTGCTTGTAGGACAACCTGAAAATAAAATGATGTTATCTTACTTATAATAAGACTCTGATGATGCTGATAGGTCACGGACATCAGGAAGTCATGGCATGCAAAGGATATGCAACCAAATGCAAAACATGACTCTTTTAGTTGACATTATGTAAATAATGACCACATATGAATTGTTTGATCACCAAAAGAGGAAATAAAATATATGGTGACCCCAAACTTTTGTACGGTAGTGTATATTATAAATATTCCATAGCAGGTAGCTTGCTCCCAGAAATCCCATAGTCATTGGGATGGCTATTTCGCTGTATAAATCACCCTTCACATTACTTTGCACGTTCAAACAGTAAAACCAAAAAAAAACACAACACCTCTCCAAACAAGAGTGGTCCTTAAAGTCCAATAAAAAAGTGGCCGTTGAGCATTTCTGGTAACGATTTAGAAAGCTTAACATGAGGAACAAGGATAGTTCACTGGGTGGGGAGTGAATAACGGGCCATTACGCTTAAGCTGGGATGTAACAGAAATAGACTTATCTTGATAAATTGCGTCCGCCTGAGAGACGCAGATGGCTCTTGGTATTTAATAAACATGTTGACGCTCGAGTTTTCCCTCATTAGGCGATTGCAAAAAAGGCCTCGCCGTCCGTAAATCAAAGCACAGGTTATCAAGGTCTGTGATCCCCACTGTACAGGGCGCCCAGCTGTCTACTGGATGCGAACAGCGGGCTGGAAAGAATTAAATTCCTCACAACGGATCTTTTTTTTTTTTTTTTTGTTCCTTTTTTGTTCCGAGAAATACAAGCGCACACCCACGCCAAAACTTCAATGTGAACTAGAAACACATACGGAAGAAGGAAATCCTTTAGCTTGTCAGAAACAACACTAGATGATAATGGTAATAAAATGTTGTTTTAATACATTAGATTCCCTTTAACAAGTTCTCCCAAAGACACATTTTGTACAAAATATATTATTTTTATTTTACATTACGCATCTTCGATAAGAGCAGCCAATATGGTCAAAAGGAAACAAACCATATAGACAGACACTACATTGGCCTATAGCCTACATACAATTAATTAGTTCCGTCCAAATTTATTAAGTTGTTTATTAGTAGGGAATCATGCTATCTGTGAATATTAAGATAAAAGTAACGGTTGGCTTTGAGATGCACATCCTGCCTAGTTACAATGCAGGCTACTGTCAGAAACCACCTCCGCATTCAATCATATTCATTTTTAATATCAATAGGTCTGCAATGCAAGACATCGCAATATAGAATGTCTTGAGAAATAATGTATTTATATATTAACTCTGCACTGCTTGGCACCACAGCCCATGATTTACCAAACAGTACAGCGGGAGCATTTTAACGAGGCGCAAGGCTCTTTTCAGACAGACAGCCGTGCCGAGAGAGCACAGTCCTTCACTGGTCTGTGACTGTTCTGCTTGCCTCTCAGACAGGGTCTGGGGGATTATATCTGTTACTTTGAGGGACGAAGTACAGATACAACATCAAAAAGGTCTTGTAGAACCACCCCTGTCATATAAAGTACACTTTTATGGAAAACACATGCGCGCTTGAGCCCAATATCATGACTGTCAAAAGGAGCCTGGTTTAACTGACGGCTCGCGGCATACAATGAAAAGTGTAAATCTAACGAATAGGCTGAAACACGACACGACATACAATGCTGTTTATATTAGAAGAGGTGATTGAGATTGAGGCAGCAAATGGATGCTTTTAATATTTTTTCGATTAATTTTTTTTACGCTGGCGATTTTTTAAACCCCTTTCCTCTCGCTCTCTCCTACAAAGCGACCTTCATTGCCGGGGGATGCCAGCGATCTCACGGGAGTTGGAACCTAAAGCAGGATTTCTCCACTCGTAATTACGACGCCGCCGCACCTATGTCACTGGCTCCATATTTAACAGCACCTCAGGATTTCTTGCGAGCAACATTGTCTGACTTCCTGTCGATGACAGATCACAGTCGTGGTGTAACAATGCAATTAACACCGCGCTTTGTACTGGAGTCAAAGTTCTGTGCGTATTTGAGAAATGTGCACAAACATCATTGAAGCGTCGCTATTAATAGATGCTTATCAGCAAATAACCATTCACTGGAAACGGTGTTTTTTCCTTTAAGTTTTAACGTAATTCAGACACGGAATAAAACATGAATTTACGAGGATGAATCTGGACAGAAAAACGTGCAGAAACCGGGAACACACTACAACACGGCACAGAAATGACAACATCATTTTTATGAGTGTTTTGACTGGGCCTACACACATGGAGCGGAGTGGTATGGGGGCTCAGGGCTGGGTTTACTGCACGTAACCGGCCGGAGGCCAGCTCTAATCTTTCCCCCATCGGGGAAAGTCCTTTCATCACGGGAAGGGCACAGCTCGCAATTACACTGACGTCTATTCCTGACATACCTCAGAGCACACATACACACATACACACTCTCACACACACACACACACACACACACACTCACAGCCAGCATCTGAGGACATGAGCTACATTACTCACCCCCACACACATGCATGCACGCACTTACACACAAACTCATTCTGCTTCGACACAAATGCAGAATGCATACTTGCAAATGAATGCACACGATGCACATACAGATGCCCCCAAAATGGTGACACAATCATAATTACACATGCTGTTCCAGTGCAAACACACTACCGGTCTTATTTCAGACACTTCTACATGCAGATACAAATCTCATGCATGAACTCACAAATGTGTATGCACACATCTGCTCAGACAGCTAGCATTTGAAGAGCCATTGTACTCCCATGCACACACACATGGAGACACACACACACACACACACACACACACACAAATGTAGACAAAGACACACTTGCACCACACACACACAGACACACACACACACACGCACACACAGACACACACATACATGCACACACACACAAACACAGACACATACATGCACACACAAACACACACACAGACCCATACTGTACATGCACACATGCACAGACACATACCGTACACTCACACACACAGACACATGCATTCACAGACACATACTGTACATACACACATGTACGGACACATACTGTACACACACAAACATACATATGCACAGACACATACTGTATACACACAGACACACAGATACTGTACACACACACACAGACACGCAGACATATACTGTAGACACACACACACACAGATACTGTACACACACATGCACACAGAGACAGATACTGTACACACACCCACAGACACACATAGCCAGATACTGTACACACACACATGCACACACACAGATACTGTACACACACAGACACATGCAGACAGATACTGCACACACACTCACACACACAGACACATACTGTACACACACATAGACACACACACACACACAGCACGTATAAAGGAGGAAATGAGAAGCTTCAGTACTGGGACACGCGTAACAAGGAAGGAAACCTGCAGACAGCAAGCTGCCTAATTTAGGTCTGGGTTGGGGGGGGGGTACAGCCTGGCAACATCTTTAACTAGTTGGGCCGGGATGATGTCATGATTAGAAGAGGAAATTGGCATCCCTCCAAGATGCAAACACTCAGCTGTGCTGAAGCTGTGCTGCCACGGCGACCAGCAGACAGCCATATTTCTGCCGTGCTCTGACAATGACCCATGTGCTAGAGATAAAAGCGTTGGTGCATTCGGCTGCCTCGGGGAGAGCTCTCCGGGGAGAGACCGTCTCAACTCAAGGCCCAGGCTTCACGGCCCACCCCTCGCACCACCAGTCAACCACAGCAAGACCTTGACAATCTGCAACGCGGCGCGTCAATTCAACCCCTCTCTGCAGCCGACCACCAACATCACCTGCTTTTCAGCCTTGATTCCCAGCAGCAGGGCACGGTCACCGACGGCGACAACAAGCTTCAGCGCCGCGACTTCTGCTGAGCAGCGCACCGAGCAGTGCCAGGCGGAAGCTTCCGGAAGAATCAACCCAGTCCACAGCCAGGTGCCGACTGATTGATTATCAACAGATTGCTAGCTCCATGTGACATCATTCCTTACGATATCACGGCGGCCATTCTGTCAAAAAGCACCAACAAGTCCTTCTTACGGGTCTGTAGAATCAAGGTCACTTCCCCTGTAAGCAAATGGGTGTTTTCAATCAAACTCGCATGCCTGTGTGTCACTGCGAAACAAACTCAAAGTACCAGCAGCCCTTCAGCCAACAGCTTCAGTCAACTGATACCTGACCAGGCCACATTATTCACATGCTGACTAACAGCGCCGTCTGTTCACATTTGATTTGTTTCTGCTCCGCGAACCCGATTAGATGTTTTGTGCCACAGAAGGACTTTGCATCCAAGGTGCTAAATCTTGCGGAGGAGATCCCCAGGGGGGCCTCGGCGCTTTAGGAATCAGGCTGCGGGACAGGAAAGGCCTGGCTCTGTTTTCCCCATCATCCCTGGGCCTTTGTCCGCAGGCTCCGCACGCGATGCCGGCTGGGCTCCCGTCCCAGAATGCACCATAAACCATCGAGTGCACGTCACCCAGAGGCCTTTACTCACTCCGTGACGGCGGTGTGTACGAGGCTGACCAGCCACAGGAATGGTGGGGGAGTCGCAGGTCTGGAAGATCTTCAGAAGTGTTCATTTCAGGAGTGATACTGATGAGAGCTTAAGGTTATCCTCTGGAACATTAGCTACGGGATGCCAGAGAGGAGACAGCACACTATTGTTGACATGCTATCTATCTGCTACAGTGCCTTATTGCTTACATTTACAGAACACATTTAAACAAATGTTGAATATTATTGTCCTGGAAAAAGGGGCTAGGAGTGGCCTTCAACATGACACTAAAAGCCACACGCTCAAGAACAGCATGGGTCTGCCCTTAGATTATAGATTTTCACAGATTGAGTAACTAATACTAATATTTGTGCTGAAGACTTTTCCCTCTATAAACTTTTTTTGGTTACATATTATTGATTGGAAGTTGGACAAATTAAAAAAGAACAAATGGATAAAAATGCATGGCATGCTGAAGTAGCATTAAAAAATTTTTCTAACTGATAAATTCAGGAAATAGCGTATTAATCTGCAGAAATATGTAATGTTGAAATTTGAGCTTGTGTTAACTTCTTTTCACTTGCAGATTCAACAAAAGCATGCAGTCTGACCAGGGGTGCCCAAACTTGCATACCACTGTACAGAAGCACACACACAGACGCACACACACACACACACAAAATATCACACACACACAAAATATCAGGGTGCAGTCTGTATGACAGCTGCCTATCAACCCACACATGACCCCCCCCCCCCCCCCCGCCCCCCCCCACACCACCCTTCCGGCACTTTCTGTGATCTGGAACCTTCTCTGTAACTCTTCCAGCTCTCAAAAAATACACACACAGCCCACTCATTCTATAACATACAATATAATATAATAAGATATTCTGCCTCGTTCCCAATAAGAAGTCATAAATCCTGGTTTGGGGGGAAATGGGCATCAAATACAGGGAAAATGGTCAAAGATTTGAGTATAAAATTCCTTTCTCATGACAAGTGCTTAACCCCACTATTACTAGAAGGGGGTGTAAATCTTGGTCTTGCTCTGTGTCCCAGGTGTAAATCACTCCCGAAAGCGCAGCCCCGCCCCAGGCAGGAGCGGGCGGGCTGAAGCGAGGTCATCCCCTGCCTCCTTTAATCTCTGCTCTTCAACCGCCGTCCGCTGGAAGTCGCTCTGTCGGAGAGTGATGTTCTGTTTGTTTTAGTTCGGGGGCGAGCACAAATTTCACCCTGAAAGGTGACAAGACGGGGCGAGTCGCGGAGCAAAGGGGCAGAAACTCGACACTCCGGAAAAAAAAAAAGAACCCCAAAAGACCCCGAGGCGATTCCCTCATCGCCAATTTCAGAGGCAGGGCCAGGCTTGCTTGAACACACAAGGCCAAAGGGCAAAAGTGAAGATGTAAAATAACTTGTGTGTGCTGCTGACTACTTGTTTGCAACAATTTGAAAGACCCCCTGGGCTATTCTCCAGATACACGGAAATTGCTGGTGTCAGCGTCTAAATTGCTTCTGATTAGCTGATTAGCAAACATGGACGTGACATTAATTTGAAATCAACTGAGTTAAAGGTATAATAGGTAAGCTTTTTGTGTTAAAACATTGTTACAAGATCATTGTAAATCCCTTCCTATCATTGAAAATGTTGACTCAGCCTCTGCCTGTGTTTATAGTCCTTAAATTTGGGTTTCAAAGCGTACATTTGTCAGGCCAAATGTCAAAACATTGTACAGCTGTACAGCAATTAAAGCTCATTGGTTGAAAAATGGTTCCAACTGCGACAGCCAATGATTGTTCGTGTAGATGGCCAAATTGCACTCCAGACAAGCAATCACTGAAACTCTGTGTACTATTGCTTATTATCCAAGTTGCACAAGCATTGTGCTTCAGGTGGATATTTGTACATTTGGTATGCTAACTAGTAATTGATAATTTGCTTGTTATAGCGAACTGGCATTGTTTTCTAACTAGATAAGAGTTTCAGTGATCGCTTGCCTGAAGTGCAATTTGGGAAGCTACATGTTCATTTTGTCTCTTTACATGTTCATTCATCCGTAAACCTTTATTTCTCTCAAACTGTAAGTTGCAGTTGCATCGTTTGTGGTAGACAATCATAGCCTAGTTAGGCAGCCAAATAACTTGCTTGCTCACAATATAGTTGGTTTGGTAAAGTGAAAACTATAAATAGTGTTGTTTTGCACACCAAAGTCAAGATCTCATAAAGTCACCTGTTCAACGAACATTTTCTTACTGGAACACTACAAAAGACGGCAGGCTCTGCTGCGTTTGTCACTGTCAGCTTTCCAAAACAGTGCTCAAGAGCACTGAACTGTATAATAACGATTTATATTACGCGTTATATTCATAGACTGTGGGAAGCTGTCCGAAATTACCTACTGTACCTTCAAACTGGAAATATTTCAGAATATACTTTCAGACCCGCAGGATCAACCATAGGCTAGGCAAATTACACTTTTAAGGCAGATATATTTACCGCTTGGCAAAACCAATCAACCGTTTTTTCTCACTGAACCTAACGAATGGAAGCCATTTTAAAGACAAGCTGATATGACGCGATGTGACTTATGAATTCGGGGGGAATTTTTGTGGAAGAAAGGGAGGGCCATTATCTGAAAATACAAGCGAGGAACTGACATCACAACAGGAAAATAAAAGTATAAACACATAAACCGGTAGCAGAAACCTTGAGTTGCTGAGTAGGGCCGGGGTGGACGCAATGGCAAGTGTCCGTGCACAAGGATTGTGTTTCTGGTCTCGCACTTCTGACCCAACGGTGGCGTCATTAGCGCTCGCTAGCAGTGCTAGGCAGGCATCGGACCAGGCGGTGGTGGGGGAGAGGTCCACAGACTGCCGTGGTTCTCCTGTGCTCCTGAAGTTGACCTCTGCGGCCGGGCGGCAGCCTGGAGCGGATGTGTGTTTGCGGGGGCCACGTGTGCCCCGATAGCCTGGGCTTGTTTAGGCGAGACCCCCGCCCCGGGCGCCCCAATTTCAGCTGACCCCTGGGTGTTCACGAGATGTGACGCACCCCGTCAGCCTGGCTCTGGATCCCATTACCGCTGATCCCGGCTGATTGGGATCACAGGATCCTCAGGACAGGAAGCCACCATAGACGTCATCAGACACCATAGATGTGTGCCACTCAAGACTCCAGTTCAAATGGTGTTTGTTTATCGGACTCAAATACGTTTCCCTGCTCCATTGATCTTGCCTGGGGCATTTGAGCCTGCAAGGAGGAGCAGCTGGGTGGGGTTTTACACTTTTGGGATCATTTCATTTGTTCCAATGCACCACCCACCCAGACCCCCCCTTTGCACCATCACAGCCCTCCGCCATTATTCCCTGTCTACTACCTGCTGTTTACCTGTACTCTCCTTTAAAAAAGAAAAAACACATTTTGGGACCAAGTTTTAGTAAATAAGTTATTTTCTGGAACTGACACAGCAGTTAGTCATGAAGAAGAGAAAAATGAACAGTTGCATTATTGTATCATATATGTCAGCAATGTGTGCCTTCATCAGGGTTCTTCATGAACGCATACACTGCCCAAACGCCGGTTTTCTTGATACAATAATAAATAATTAGAGCATAGAGATTTGGCAATTGTTTGTTATTATTTGACAGTCACACCTAGTTAAACAAAGGGTGTGCATCTTCCTTCTTTTTAACAATTACAGCAGTTAGTAATGAAACAGCCTTCCTGCACAGATTCACTTAAAGCACATTGCTCATGCCTCGTCCATGTTACCAGTGCTAGGACAGCAGATGTGTTATTCAGAAGGAGGATGGTGGTGTTGCCAGATTGAGAAAACTCCTCACAAAGTCATACTGTGCACTGTTGACTGCAGAAGTGTGTTTGTATGCCATATAACCACCCGGGGCGTGAGGAATTTATCAATATGGACATTCATGCTGTCATTAGCTCCTTATATTTTTCATATCATTAGCATTACCTTCCTTTAAGGCACATATCACCAGCATTACTACACTGCATTGCAAATTGTCACTGGAAAATCCAGCATTTTGGGATCTGTTACAACGACAGAGCCAAAGGCAGACCAACTCCTCGGACATGAAGGCTGAGAAACTTCCCTTTCTCTTTCGCCCCCTCAGGCTACTCCCAGTGTAATACATACCAGGCTCGATTGCCTGCGACCGCAGCTAGCGTGAGCGCTAGCTTATCTCAGCCCCCGGATTTGTGTGTAAAGGAAGCCATGCGTGCCTCTCCGTATCAGCGCAGCTTTGATCCGCGGCTGCGAACCGCACATCGTTCATCAGCGTTAGCGTCTGCTCAATTTCAGAGCGAGTTTTCACATCTTCTGCTAGCACCGTAGCAGCACGGTCCAAAATAAGCAAGGGGGGGGGGGGGTTTGACATGGAAAGAGAAATGTTAGCATTTAATGCTCAGCATTTTCCTGCAATAAATCCCTCATGTTACTCTTCATGTTTAAATCGCAGCAGCAGTCTAAGCAACTGTCACATTACAAGACATATTAGCTATGTAATGTTCATAGTTGAGACGATTATGTTTATTAATGATTTAGTTCATAAATGGAGGTATGGGTTCTTATCAGCATTTGATTATAGTAGCACTTGCAGGCTATGTCTCCGTTTGAAAATTCCATACATTTGGTGATAAAGAATCAGGAGAAATAGACTTCAGTGCATTTATAGAACTAGCCCTTGATCTATGGTAAAACACGCAACAATTTGATGTATGATCTTATTCAATCCCTGAGAATTCTTTAAAATGTGGAGTTAACTCTTCTGCTTGGGGTAAGCTTCAATTTAAATAAATATAGAAAAAACACTGACATAGAATTACAGACATTCATATTCGTTCATGTGAAAATGAATTAAAATATTAAACAATTTCAATACCAAATATGAAATTATCAAACAATGGCAATAATAATGGGACTGATATTTAAGGGAGAATATGTGTTTTTTAATGTATGTTTCTGTGTGTGTGAGTGTGTGAGTATGTATATGTTTGCGTGTATGTCAATGTGTGTGCATCTGTGTGTGTGGGTTTGAGAATGTGTGTGTGTGCATGAGTGTGTGTGTGTGCGTGTGTGTGAGTGTGTGTGAGTGTGAGTCTGTGTGTGTGAGTGTGAGTGTGTGAGTGTGTGTGAGTGTGAGTGTGTGTGTGAGAGTGTGTGTGAGTGTGTATCTGTGTGAGTGTGAGAGTGTGTGTGAGAGTGTGCATGTATGTGTGTGAGTGTGTGTATGTGTGTGCGTGTGTGAGAGTGTGTGTGAGTGTGTATCTGTGTGAGTGTGAGTGTGTGTGAGTGTGAGAGTGTGTGTGAGAGTGCGTGTGTGTGTGTGAGTGTGATTGTGTGTGTATGAGTGTGTGTATGTGTGTGTGTGAGTGTGTGTGTGTGTGTGAGTGTGTGAGTGCGTGTGTGCATGTGTATGTGTGAGTGTGTGTATGTGTGTGTGTGAGAGTGTGTATGTATGTGTGAGCGAGAGTCTGTGTCTGGGTGAGTGTGTGTCTGTGGTTCTGTGAGAATGTGTGTGTATGTGTGAGTGAGAGTTTGTGTCTGTTTGAGTGTGAGTGTGTGTGTCTGTGTGAGTGTGAGTGTGTGTGTCTGTGTGAGTGTGAGTGTGTGTATCTGTGTGAGTGTGAGTGTGAGTGTGTGTGTCTGTGTGAGTGTGAGTGTCTGTGTGAGTGTGAGTGTGAGTGTGAGTGTGTGTGTCTGTGTGAGTGTGAGTGTGTGTGTCTGTGTGAGTGTGAGTGTGTGTGTCTGTGTCTGTGTGAGTGTGAGTGTGTGTGTCTGTGTGAGTGTGAGTGTGTGTGTGAGTGAGTGTGAGTGTGAGTGTGTGTGTCTGTGTGAGTGTGAGTGTGTGTGTGAGTGAGTGTGAGTGTGAGTGTGAGTGTGAGTGTGTGTGTCTGTGTGAGTGTGTGTGTGAGTGAGTGTGAGTGTGAGTGTGAGTGTGTGTGTGAGTGAGTGTGAGTGTGAGTGTGAGTGTCTGTGTGAGTGTGAGTGTGTGAGTGTGTGTGAGTGTGAGTGTGTGTGTGAGAGTGTGTGTGAGTGTGTATCTGTGTGAGTGTGAGAGTGTGTGTGAGAGTGTGCATGTATGTGTGTGAGTGTGTGTATGTGTGTGCGTGTGTGAGAGTGTGTGTGAGTGTGTATCTGTGTGAGTGTGAGTGTGTGTGAGTGTGAGAGTGTGTGTGAGAGTGCGTGTGTGTGTGTGAGTGTGATTGTGTGTGTATGAGTGTGTGTATGTGTGTGTGTGAGTGTGTGTGTGTGTGTGAGTGTGTGAGTGCGTGTGTGCATGTGTATGTGTGAGTGTGTGTATGTGTGTGTGTGAGAGTGTGTATGTATGTGTGAGCGAGAGTCTGTGTCTGGGTGAGTGTGTGTCTGTGGTTCTGTGAGAATGTGTGTGTATGTGTGAGTGAGAGTTTGTGTCTGTTTGAGTGTGAGTGTGTGTGTCTGTGTGAGTGTGAGTGTGTGTGTCTGTGTGAGTGTGAGTGTGTGTATCTGTGTGAGTGTGAGTGTGAGTGTGTGTGTCTGTGTGAGTGTGAGTGTCTGTGTGAGTGTGAGTGTGAGTGTGAGTGTGTGTGTCTGTGTGAGTGTGAGTGTGTGTGTCTGTGTGAGTGTGAGTGTGTGTGTCTGTGTCTGTGTGAGTGTGAGTGTGTGTGTCTGTGTGAGTGTGAGTGTGTGTGTGAGTGAGTGTGAGTGTGAGTGTGTGTGTCTGTGTGAGTGTGAGTGTGTGTGTGAGTGAGTGTGAGTGTGAGTGTGAGTGTGTGTGTCTGTGTGAGTGTGTGTGTGAGTGAGTGTGAGTGTGAGTGTGAGTGTGTGTGTGAGTGAGTGTGAGTGTGAGTGTCTGTGTGAGTGTGAGTGTGTGTGTCTGTGTGAGTGTGAGTGTGAGTGTGAGTGTCTGTGTGAGTGTGAGTGTGAGTGTGTGTGTCTGTGTGAGTGTGAGTGTGTGTCTGTGTGAGTGTGAGTGAGTGTGAGTGTGAGTGTGAGTGTGTGTGCAGGTTGTAAAGTAGGCGCCATGCCACTCCCAGGACCCTGAGGAGCTGTCAATCACGCCATGAAATATTCAGCAGGTCTTTATCTGCTGCTTCTCCAGGGGCAGAGCAGGCGCCGAACCAGACCTTCTACTTCCCCCCCTCTACCTCTCTCTCTACCTACCTTTCCCTCCCTCTCTACCTCTCTACCAGATCTACTACCCCCCCCTGCCTCTCTCTACCTTTCCCTCCCCCTCTACCTCTCTCTCCCTCTCTTTCTCCCCCTCCCTCTCTCCTTCAGGAGGGCCAGACGCCACTGTCACGCAGCAATGCTGCAGAACAAATGAGCAGTGACCCAGGGGTCAATCTGATAAAGGGAGCGTGCCTCCTGTCAGCCTCTGCACCCAAATACCGCCATCTGACTGCACCCCAATACCTGCATCTGACTGAACCCCAAAACCTGCCTCTGACTGAACCCCAAAACCTGCGTCTGATTGAACCCCAAAACCTTCATCTGACTGCACCCCAATACCTGCGTCTGACTGAACCCCAAAACCTGCCTCTGACTGAACCCCAAAACCTGCCTCTGACTGAACCCCAAAACCTGCCTCTGACTGAACCCCAAAACCTGCATCTGACTGAACCCCAAAATCTGTCTGACTGAACCCAAAAACCCTCATCTGACTGAACCCCAATACCTGCGTCTGACTGAACCCCAAAACCTGCCTCTGACTGAACCCCAAAACCTGCATCTGACTGAACCCCAAAATCTGTCTGACTGAACCCAAAAACCCTCATCTGACTGAACCCCAAAACCTTCATCTGACTGCACCCCAATACCTGCGTCTGACTGAACCCCAAAACCTGCCTCTGACTGAACCCCAAAACCTGCGTCTGATTGAACCCCAAAACCTTCATCTGACTGCACCCCAATACCTGCGTCTGACTGAACCCCAAAACCTGCCTCTGACTGAACCCCAAAACCTGCATCTGACTGAACCCCAAAATCTGTCTGACTGAACCCAAAAACCCTCATCTGACTGAACCCCAAAACCTTCATCTGACTGCACCCCAATACCTGCGTCTGACTGAACCCCAAAACCTGCCTCTGACTGAACCCCAAAACCTGCGTCTGATTGAACCCCAAAACCTTCATCTGACTGCACCCCAATACCTGCGTCTGACTGAACCCCAAAACCTGCCTCTGACTGAACCCCAAAACCTGCATCTGACTGAACCCCAAAACCTTCATCTGACTGCACCCCAATACCTGCGTCTGACTGAACCCCAAAACCTGCCTCTGACTGAACCCCAAAACCTGCATCTGACTGAACCCCAAAATCTGTCTGACTGAACCCAAAAACCCTCATCTGACTGAACCCCAAAACCTGCATCTGACTGAACCCCAAAACCTGCATCTGACTGAACCCCAATACCTGCGTCTGACTGAACCCCAAAACATTCATCTGACCTAAACCCCAAAACCTCCATCTGACTGGACCATAGGAGTGTGCAGGCATTGGTCTGAGCCTTCAGCCCAGCAGAGCCGGCATTAGCGCTCACTCCGCCAGCTCCTCCGCTCTCAGTGCTCGGGCGTGGGAAGGGAGAAACCCGCCCGGGGAGCGAGAGATCGATGGAGCAGGGGCTCATCCTTTTATCGGCGGGGTTCCCCGCGGGCCCTAAGTGTTCATTAATTCCAGCAGTTTACCAGCCGCAGGCCTTCCGCCCAACCCCCCCGCTCACCTTCCCGTTCCCGCTCCCCTCCTTTTATAACATGGCGTCAACTCCATTACCCGGGGTGTTAGCGCCACTATTGAGTTCCCCTGTTTGAGCGAGGAGCGGTAACCATACACGCCCGGCCACCCGCTCCCGCCTCAGCAGACAGCCAGTCTGCCCGGAGCGAGAGCGCTCCTCCTAATGGACTTTTTAAGGGCCTTGTAATGATGGGAATCTGTTTGCACCCGTGCTGTCGCGCCTAATTACTCCGGAGAAACAACGACTGCATTTACACTGGCTCGGGTTACCTCTTCGCTTTCCGCACCTTTTCTTTCGCACCGCTCCGTGCCCTCCTCCCCCTCCCTCCGCTCCGTTTCTGCCCCGCCCGGCTCTCGCCCGGACCCCCGCTCGACCGACGGGGCGACACACACACACACACAGACACGCCGTTGTTCACATTTATCATTGACGCCCCCCCCCCCACCCCCCACCCCCACCCCGCCTCCCTCCCTCCAAAAACCATTCTCCGTGTTTGTTTAAAGCAGCGAGCTACAAATGTCGGAGTGTCTGTGTGTGTTTTTGTCTTTTATATTCTGGCTTTGAACAGGCTGGCTTCCCTCAGAGGCGGGTGTCACCCGAGGCGACAGGTGGCTGGACGCCATAGCCCCCGGCCGCGGCGGTAATCTCAGCCTCGCTGTCTCCCGGCTCCATCTGATAAGACATGTGACCACTCTCGGCCCCATAAAACACTCCGACGAAGACGCGAGGAAGATGATTATGGGATGTTTGCGATTGGTATCGGAGCAGATGATTAAAAGCCGTCCACTGAGCACACAGCCCCAGGCCAGCTCTAACCCGTGTCACAGTGCGTCTCCGTGGGGTCAAGATCCAAAAAAGACCCAATAAAAGCTCATTTTATTAATACGCTTAAAAGTCCTGTTATTGACGATTTTGAGTATCCAGTTACCCATTTAAATTCATTAAACTGAGGCAGAATTTTAGTGTTTTTAGAAAGTAATTTACAGAAAGTGCTGAAGGCTAGAATACCAGCAGTCAGTGTTTTTCAGCCCAGATTTATAGAACTTTAAAAAGAGGTTTTTGTGACCTTGGCCAATTGCCTTACAGAAATGCCAGTGAAAAACAATCGCTTCAGTATTGTTCAAAAAAGTCTCTGTAAATATTGGCTGTCCCGAAACTATATTTTTATATCGACACCATCTTAAAAGAAAAATGTAATCTTTGAGAGCAGTAACATTTCTGAGGCTGTTGTCAGAATGAGCAGTCATAAATTTAAGTTTGTGATTCATCTCTGGAAACACAGTGTACCTCTTCAGAGTTTAGGGCGAGAACTCCCAAGATGTTTATAGACCTACGCTTTTAGCTAGGCACTTACTTACTGAGAGAGATCTATGGAGAGATATTTACTGGGGGGGGGGGGGGTGAAAGCAATGGTGCCAGTAACAGAGATAAGCAGATAATGTCACCCCCCCTGTCTGAGCTTTAATGAGTGGCACTTGTGGGGTGTGTGAGAGTGGGGGGGGGTCATTATTTTTGTGTGTCAGGATGTTCACATCATTGACAGTCTCTGATCTTCGCTGCTCGTAGGACGAACAGTCTCCGTCACTAAAGAGCAAGGGGGTCAATATTTACCCTTTGTTCCTTTGCGTTTGCGTTTCATTGCCCTCCCTCTCTCCATCCGTCAGTCTGTCTCTCTCTCTGTCTCTTCTCCCCACCCTGCCCATCGGTGTGTCAGCTAAACCAGAAAAAAAACAACCTTTCACATTGGTTCAAAAGATGTTATTATTGTAGTGTATTATTTTGCCTTGTGTATTATATGGTTAACTATGGCTATAAACGTTTGCCTATATAACTACCAGAAGAGAGGAGTGGTAATACTAACAATCAAGGCTTTCAACCTTTCACCTCAAAATCACTAAGCGACTCAGACCCAACGCATCAGGTGAGGTGAGCTAAGTGTATGTACAATCAGTTGGTTTAATTGATCAATTACACAAAAAAACCAGTCGACCCCGTGGCCCTCCCGAAACTATGAGCACTGAAGTGCCTTTTTATATCGAGCGGGGGGGGGGGGTCACGTGGCATTCCGAAGGGCACGTTTCCGAATCCGCAAAGCCTCTTCTGTCAGTTGCTGCTGTAAGTGGCTTCTGTCTGTCAGTGACAGAAGGCCTGTCTGCCTCCACAGATAACTCCCATTCAGGATTGTCTATCCCCGGGCAGACTCAACACGCAGCACTCAATGGGTCCCAACATCATAAAAATGTCTCAGTGGGGTTGGGCACTTTTAGGACTGCGACACACACACACACACACACACACACACACACACACACACACACACACACAAATAAGCCCATCAGAACTGCAGCACAAATATGCCTGTTTCTGTGTGTCTACACCAGGGTCGTACCAATCAATCAAAGCCTTTAATCAGCTAATGTGTTACTTTTAAGAGACACTAATTGGGTTGATTTTTTCTTGCCAATAAAAACATAATGCGTCTACCAAGGAGCAATCTGCACAGAATTGTTAAAATGAAAAAAAATTACATGTACATATATTTAGCTACAGTTTACAAGTAGATGCTGAAAACAAGATGGCTGTAAAATAAAAGGGTAGGGCACATGGTAAGAAGCTTAATTTAATTAAAGCAATTGTGACAAACTGGAACTATCATCCATAAAGTAAGCATTTGCTTTCCATTGCTACCCAGGCGAAGGAAAGTCAAAAACTTCTAACAAAAACTTGTTCTGTGTGATTCTGTATCGAATGCTGCACTGTTGGAATTTAAGCATTAAATAGGAACCAAAACCAACCATTAACTCAACTAATAGGGACATTTTTTTTTTTTTAACTGACTGACAGTTTTGGCATGCTCTAGTTCATGTGCGAGAGCAAAATAATGAGGGCATGCATCTTGGTAGTCACTTAGTACTGACTGGCTTTTCCTTATTTTTATTCATTTGTATCTTTTATTATTTGTGTATTTATTTTTCCCTACCTACCTTATTTACTAAGCATAGTACTTCCTCCCTATAATGTTATGTATTATGTACTTATTGACTATTACCGACATTTCTATTGCACAACCTAAAGGAGTATGTGACACCAACATTTCACTGCACGTCCTGTACTTGTATAACAAGCATGTGACAGTCAACATGTGAATAAGATTCACAGCTAAATTGAATTAAAGCGCATTGTGAAAAGCTGGAGCAATCAGGTAAGGTAAGCATTGCTTGCTATTGCTAGCCAGTGAACTGAAGCTCAAACACACACTTGTTCTGAGAGATAAAATCAGTGTTGATAGGCTCTCCCCACTCAGCAGACAGGGGGACCGGGTTAAAGCGAGCCCCCCCCCCCCCCGGATCACAGCTCCATTCGGGGGCCTGGTGAGGGCCGCGGCCCCTGAACTACGGCCGAAGTGGAGCTGGCTCCCTCTCTGAGAGGAATGTCTGTCCGCCGCGGCCGCGAATGCATCAGCCCTGCGGCGGCCGCTGAACTTTTGAGCAGGGAGCAGAACCTGTGATTAAAGCAGCCCCGGCGACGGACATAAATCACCACGGAGACGGGGGGGGGGGGGGGGGGGGGCAGAGCTGGGGGGGGGTGGGGGGGGGGGGGGTTGGATGTAGGAGGGCATTTTTGGGACGTGACCTTGAGCAAAGCATCTCGTCAAACCTTAGCATGGGACTGATTAGGTGATCCTTTGAACACCTTTTGCTCTCAGAGTGTGTGCGTGTGTGTCTGTACATGTGTGTTTGGGTGTGTCTGTGTGTGTGCGTGTATTTGAGTGCCTGATCCTCTCCCCTGTCAGACCTCCACATACTGATAACAGCTTCTGAAACAGTGGAGGTGTAAAAGTGTCTAATGGACCCATGTCAGATCTCCCAGTGACATTTCTCCCCATACGTCCTGGTCTGATGAAGAAGTGTCAAAGTGGTGCTGACTGTCCTATCTCTATCTAAAAGCTAACAGCGCAGTCAGGATACACGAGTGATCTATGTAAAAACGTCATGTTAAATGATCAAATATACTGACAGCAAGGACAACGCTCCCCCCGCTTAAACATTCTGTTTGCTGCTCAGAGAGATTTGGGGAACAGACGGTACACTCCACCCGAAAAACATGCCTGAGATCTATGTTTGCCTCCGGCGAGATGTGAAGATAAACCAAAGCGCAATCAGGACTTGTAGCACAGCCCACACAGCTAATCCACGGGGCAATAAGGAGAGACTCGCGCTGTGGAAAACACACCACTCCTTTCTGGGCACGTCATGTTGCATACTGCATTTGACTGACAGCGGATCACGGACCTGCTTCATTACCGGTAGGCCCCGCCCAGCGATTGCCAGGGCCCAGGTCTTACAGTAAAGCTAACCTCAGAGGCACCCTCCTCAGATGTTCGTAACCGCAAGGCGCACCCGGTTCCCTCGCCCAGCCCGAAGCGGAGAGTAGCGACAATACGCAGACGCGCCACCCCCAAATTAAAGACAAAACCAATCTGAGTTATGATAGCTATGGAAAGCCAGTTCCCTCCGGGTGTCTAAACAAAGGGACTGAACGCTGCCCTTTGAAAGGCTAGACACATAACAAAGGCAGCTTTCGCAATCTCCCACTCTCATGAGAAAGCCTTATAAGAAACACATTTTTCAGGGCAGAACAACTGAACTGCAAGCTGTATACAGTTTAAAACCCTGTGCTCTGGAACGGCTAAGACCCTTCTCTAATTAGCGTGTGGAAAAATAAACAACTGCGTCGTTTATTAAAGGTTTATTACGTTTTTTTTTTTGATTGCTGAAACCCTTTTCTCAAAAAAAATTTCAAATGTTCGAATATATAACACAAAAACAAAACTGTTCCAAATGTCGAAACTGGAAACACATTTCATGTGTTTACATACAAAATTTAAATGCCTTAAGCCTTCATAAACTTTAGTCTTGCCTATGAAATTTGTTGGCTTTTGAAAGTTGGGTTGTTGACATTCTTCACTCTAAAAAGCTCAGCATAACTTCACTGGGCTTTCCTCAGTATAGATTTTTTAAATGCAACACTAAGGTGGTAAGGAGACTGCATTCAGACAAACGAGGGCCATTTCTGTCTAAAGCAATACTCTGACTCCCTCCTTCATTAAGCCTCCAGTTCCCGTCACTAATAACTGCCTCCCAGACATGTAAGTGTGTGTACTGGTTCATTTCTAAGGCTGGTGCCCATTAATGCATTTGTGAATAGTCAGTCCAGGCCTCTGTAGCCGGGAGCAGTTGTTCTTTGCTTCCTGTATTTCCTCAAACAATATTTTCCCCCACTGTGCAGCTAGAGCAGAGTTGGTGATTGGAGGACTGTCCCCACTGTGCAGCTAGAGCAGAGTTGGTGATTGGAGGACTGTCCCCACTGTGCAGCTAGAGCAGAGTTGGTGATTGGAGGACTGTCCCCACTGCGCAGCTGGAGCAGAGTCTGTGATTGGAGGACTGTCCCCACTGCGCAGCTGGAGCAGAGTTTGCGATTGGAGGACTGCCCCACTGCGCAGGTGAACAGGATCGACCAGCAAAATTAATAAACACATTGAATAGAAACTCTGCAACCAGAAATCCTTGTCACCTGGGCAACGCTTTAGCCAATCATTTGCGGATCCCACAGGTGGCACTGGCAAGGGCAGGGTATGTGGTACCGAGGCCGACCCCATGTAGCGCACAGACCGATGTCCCTGTTGTTTGAACAGCGAACACGTTTGCTGTGCTACACCAGGGTTAGCCCCACGTGCGGCTAACAGACACGCCACAACAGAGAGGCAGAACTCGCCCTGGTAGGTAGCGAGCAG
>NC_083771.1:7957225-7984725 GCF_963514075.1 Conger conger
AGCAGTTCACCTCCTCCCCGCTCCCGTTCCGTCCGTGACCCTCGTCAAAACTTCACGTTTGTTTGCTTAGTGAACGCCCCCCCATCCGGAGAAACTCATAAAACTGACATTTTTACGCGTCCTCCGTTTCTGCGGACGGATGTTTGCAGAAGGTAAGTGTCCTGCCGCAGGCAACGACAGTGGAGCCCGACCCAGAGATTGAACCTACGACCTTCTGGGTTTTCAGCCCTGCTCCATCGCGTATGTCACACCTCACGCCTCCAACACCTGGCATCAGCGTGGGGGTCGCCTCAGAGTGGAGAGAGGCAGCGTATTTAACGTGCGCAAAAGCAGATGTGCCTTATGCTCTAAGATGGCTGTCAAGCGTAAGGGCAGTTAATGCAGAATTACGGCAAACAGTAAAATAGATGAGACTAATGAATACGAACACAATATAGCCAATCCCTGTTGCTTTAAAGGGTGATTTGCAAGTTATATACCATAAGGAAAAGCAAAGATATATAAAGGAGGTTTCTAATAGAATTGATTTATATGGTTTCTGCAAAATGCCTGTTGAAAAACACCCTAATGTGTCTGAGGCTTGGAGCATAACAAAATCAGTCGTTCTGTAAAACATTCAAATTTCTGTTAGTAGTTCTGTTCAAATCAACATGCTTCGATACTCCCTTAAAAGGAATGTATTCAAAATCGACACAATTTATTGAATATTAACCCATATTTGCTGGAACAGTTGATTTAGCTGATTTACACACTATAATGCGTATATCCAGAGGACGGCTTGTGTAGGATTACACTTGTGCAGTCTGATAATACATAAAGTGTTAATATTGAATGTTTTACACATCTTTGTGCTAATCCATTTATCCTGCATAAACACCACTGACATACTTAATGTTAAAATTGTTAAATGTTAAAATTGACACAATATATGTTGTCCCAGAACACACGCCTTTGTGTGTAACAATGTGAGATGTTTTGTGTCATTTTTAACTCATCCTTTCAAAGAGTATCGGCTGATATTGATGGGGGCGGTAGGATTATGTCAGGTTTTATCTCTTTGCTTGCATTAGCAGTAAGGATGAAGATGTTCTACAAGAAAGCGGTAGTGAGGGGGGGGGGGGGGGGGGGGCTGTTTGCTGGCAGCTCAATTGCACACTATTAGTGTAAACTTTGATAGAGCACACAATGGATTTTCTGCTCTAAGTCTTAAATCTCCTGCTGTGTGAGGCTAGTGACCTGGACGGTGACAGTAAGTTGTCTTTATCCCGTGTTAAGATCCGATATTGGAAAAGGGATTCTGTGTCTTTAATGCAGTAGATTAGGATTAATCTGGTTTTCAGGGGGTGGGAGGGGGGGAGAGGAGGTGCCAATCCGGGGGTACTTATTGATGCCTGGGTAGTGGGGTGGGGGGGGGGTGGGGGGGGCGGGTGGATACAGAGCTCTTTTTCCCAGTGGGACAATCACAACTGCAACGGTCTACCCAATGGACCAAGACGACAGTCTCCATTTTAGATTTGTCGAAGTTTAAATTGCAAAGCAAAGAAAATGAAGATAGAATCCTCACATAAGAATATTTATAAAATATTTAAATGCAATAATGCAGTAAAATGTAATGATAAATAATTTCAATTTTGTAATTTTGCAAGAATGTCTTATGAAGGCAGATCCACTGCATTGGTGTCTTCATCACCACGAGAGTCTTCATCACCACAAGAGCCTTCATCACCATGACAGTCTTCATCACTACAAGAGTCTTCATCACCACGAGTCTTCATCACCACAAGTTTTTATCACGACAAGAGTCTTCATCACCATGACAGTCTTCATCACTACGAGTGTCTTCATCACTACAAGAGTCTTCATCACCACGAGAGTCTTCATCACCACAAGTCTTTATCACCAAGTCTACGGGAGTTGTACCACTGAACCATTGTCATCACCAAGTCTTTATCACCATGAGACTCTTCATCAGCACAAGTCTTCATCACCACAAGACTCTTCATCACCACAAGTCTTCATCACCACAAGAGTCTTCAGCACCAAAAGTCTTTATCACCACGAGAGTCTTCATCACCATAAGAGTCTTCATCACATTGAGTGTTGTCACTACCATGAGGGACCTCAGACAATAGGGCTTTTGGGGGTGACAGAATGATTTTAAGGGGCTCACATTTACGTGGGTTAGACAAAGAGAGAGATGTTCCCATAAAATGTGGACATTTATCTATGTTATTGATTATGAAATACTGCACACCAACAGAGGTTGTGAAAAACTGGTGAGATACAGAACAGCACAACAGCATGGACTGAACAGGAACAGGGACTTGCACTCGTTTGTATAAAAATGGCTGAAGAGATTTCTCTTTCTTTTGGCTGTTGGGTTCTGCATTCTGCACATGTGAGAGTGATCACCTGTGACAGCTGTCAATCACGTGTGGACACTAGAAACACAGCAGGCAGTGATCAGTACAGCTGTATCTCCTGTAAATGGGTTCATAAAGTGGAAATCTGTGTATTTGGGGATGCTACACGCAGAAATATTCATGTATTTCTGTACCCGTAAAATTTTTATGACAGCCTTTGAGATTTATGGATTCGCAGACAGCCAGGAAACATTTTAATGGACGTTTGAGATTTACGGTAGGCTGTCAACCTGGAATAGTCTCTGCTTTAACCCCCCCCCCCCCCACCACCTAAGAAAATAAAATAAAATAAAATTCATTGAAAACCGGAGTATTAAAATATTTAAATGAACAGCTTCATTCTACATGTGATTGGTGGTACAACAGGAAACCACTCCAGGCGTATTACTAATTCAACTGCAACAACACAAAAATAAAAGCAGCAGAGGATTCTGGGATTATTACCTACTCCCTCCCCCCCACCCACCCACAGAGCCACTGAACTGAGGGAAACACGTGGTATCCTGTTAAAAACACCTGGTGACACAGGTTTGAACCTCATCCAATCAGGGGCATCATGCCTGTGACCTCACTTCCAGTGGAAGGACATATGGCCTGAAAAGGACGTCTTGTCCTTTTTCAGGAAGGATAAACTTTATATTTCATTACATCACCTTTTATTTAGCAGATGTTTTTTTTATCCAGACCTAGGAAAAGCATGCATACCAAGGTCATTAGAACAAACAACAGAACAGGTTAAGGAACAAAGAATCAGTTGTACCGCCATTAACATTGAAGGCCCAGATGTGTTCTCTTCCTGGTTTTAGTATCTAAAAAAACCACACAAACTGTTCACAAAGAGCAGTGACATAGGTTTTTTTTTAAAGGCCCGAACTCCACCCCCTCCACTTAGTGTGAACAGTGCTCTGTTAACAATTAGCAACATATTCCAATAATTAGGCCAAAAAATGCGTCACGTGGAAAATCCTTTTACAAACAGCTCGGAAAAAATCTGACAAAAAAACAATTGTTTTACTTGAATGTATGGAACACAAATTGAAAGCTGAAACACTAAAACTTAAAAACACTGAAACTAGGCACGTGGGCCTTTAATTCTAGTACACATTGTAAATAGGCTGAGTTCATCAGAAATAGGGTCAGGAACTATAGTACCAAGATAAATACAAATGCAACAGTCCAAGATTAAACTGCGGAGTACAATGCGGGGCTAAAGACAGTGGCAATAGATCGGGGGACTCCCGCAGAGGAGTCGAAGTACCGCGTGAAAGGGGTGAGCGTTCAGACCGGCAGTGAGTGGGCATCACAGCATCATCGGACGAGCCTACGCGTGAACGTAATCCTGCACGCGTTAAGGCCGGTCATGGGAGCTACGCGTAGCCGGGAGATGGAAGCCATGGCGCTGGCCCCTTGTGTGGTTGTGACTGAGGCGCCCACATGTCCCAGGACTGCATTACCCAGTTATCGAGAATGGATACTGAACATCAGAGGTAGGAAGTCTAGGGTGTCAGAAAGTAAAAGTCCTGCCATGAGTTTCTTCCACCCATCAATTCAGCCAGCTGATTTCACTAATTAGTTATAATTCAGTGTACAAACCACATGCACATACACACATACACACCCTTACAAATACTCTATCACACATACACAGAAACATATACACACACACACACACAGAAAGACACACATACACTCACACACATACACACACACTCTTAAACATACTCTCACAAATACAGTCTCACACACACAAAGAAAGACATACAAACACACACACACGCGCACACACACACACACACACACACACACACACACACACACACAGCAGGGGCAATTCAGG
This sequence comes from Conger conger, assembly GCF_963514075.1. Classification (NCBI taxonomy): domain Eukaryota; kingdom Metazoa; phylum Chordata; class Actinopteri; order Anguilliformes; family Congridae; genus Conger; species Conger conger. The sequence goes on from NC_083771.1 coordinate 7,961,486, forward strand.
GTACTCAGCCATTCCTGGCAGCCTGACTTTAGTCAGTGTAAAAATAGGCAGCTGCACCTGCCTCTATGCTGAATTCCTGAAATGGCGGCCATTTTGCTGTCCTCTGAACGCATTCACCCTTTGTGGGACAGCAGAGGGAAGTTCAGTCCTGACGTTATGAGAACCCGTCGCGACCATCGAGTGTGCGTACGATCCCACTGCGCCCACCCAACTCCTCAAAACGACACGAGAGCGACATCTTCCCGGGAAGCCACTCCCGCCCTTAACAAAAACGAAAGCCCGTTCACTTCGAACTTTACCGGTCCGCTCTCTGAGAGCTGCGGACTTCAGTTAAGGGAAGCCAAAGCCTGCCTCTACGTCAAAAAGCACAACACAGCAAGACGAGCAGCCGCCTCTGTTTGAATCGTCCTGCTCATAAAATATTCACCACCTGAAACCTGAACTTGGTGTATTTATTTGCTGTAACACAGGGGAAGGGCGGTGTGCGCTCATTCATTTTTAATTAGACCTCTTGTTGCGCAGCAAGTAAATTCTGCGTCTAGAAAACCGCATCCGAAACGTAAGACCCCTCCCGTGGAAAAAGGTTTAACAACCGTTCAGCTGTAGGTCACGGCCAGGATTCAATTAGGATTTGTTCTGAAGTTTAATTAATCGCTAAAGTCTTAGCTAGCTTTTCCCTTTTGTGTTCAGTAATCACAAATGTTAATTTATTTGCACTTATAGTGCAGTCTGTAAGTATTTGGACAGTGGTACATTTTTTGTTCTTTTGGCTCTGTGCTCCAGCACATTGGATTTGAAATGGAACAATGAAAATGATGTTTAAGTGTTGATTGTTGCATTTAATTTAAGGGTATTTACATCCATATTGGTATTGATCCGTGTAGGAATTACATCTTTTTTTTATACACAGTCTCTCCATTTTAGGGGACCAAAAGTAATTGGACAGCTTCTCAGCCTTTTCTGATTAGCTAGCTTTTTTTCTTCTGTGTTCAGTAATCACAAATATGCATTTGTTTGCTCTTACATTTGCACTTGGGGAAAAGAACACTTCAAAATCAGATGAAAGGCTGGTTGATTGACTTGACGCTGCAGCGTCTTTGTACACTTGCCCGTCTCCATGGAGATGTTCGCCCTGCTGCGCGGGGTTCCAGCGAGCTGTTCCAGACTGTGGGGGCCCGTGGGGCATGTATGACCTGTGTCCCAGCATGCAGGTACCCAGGTAATGGTCCAAACGATGTCACCTGATCTGAGAGACAGACGGGAGGAGGAGAGGTGATGACTGAAGAGGCAGGTGGACAATGAGGCCCTGTGTGTGTGTGAGTGTGTGAGTGTGTGAGAGTGTGTCTGTGTGTGTGTGTGTGTGTGTGTGTGTGTGTGGGTATGTGTGTGTGTGTGAGTGTGTGTGTGTGTCTCAGGGTGTGTCTGTGTGTGTAAAAGAGTGTGTGTCCGAGTGTGTGTGTGTGTCTGTCCGTGTGTGTGAGTGTGTGAGAGTGTGTCTGAGTGTGTGTGTGTGTCTGAGTGTGTGTCTGTGAGAGTGTGTGTAAGAGAGTGTGTGTCTGTGAGTGTGAGTGTGTGAGAGTGTGTGTAAGAGAGTGTGTGTCTCAGTGTGTGTGTGTGTGTGTCTGTGTGTGTGAGTGTGTGAGAGTGTGTGTAAGAGAGTGTGTGTCTCAGTGTGTGCCTGTGTGTGTGTGTGTGTGGGTGTCTCTTTATGTGTGTGGGTGGGTGTGTGCGTCGCTCTGGATAAGAGCGTCTGCCAAATGCCATTAATGCAATGTAATGTAATGTGTCTGTGTGCGTATGTGCGTGTGCTTCTGTGTCTGTGTGTCTGTGTGTCTCAGACCTGGGGGTCCCCTCATACCATCATACTGGGACCCTGATCTTCAGAAAAGCTTTTATGCCATCCCTCCGAATGAGCTCCCTCCCTCCCCCCCTCCAGTCTGTTCCTCTTTCGTTAAGATGTCAGAGCCTCTGGAGACAGCAGCATTCCAGGGAGACCGGGGGTCAGACAGCAATTATCCCCAAATCCCCCCCTCTCCCACCCCCCCAGTCCTTTAATCCAGGCCTGCCTTCAGAGAGACGGGCAGGAACAGGCAGAGCGCTAATGCTAACGCTAGGAGCCTGCAGACAAGGTGCTAAAATTACAGCTCATCTCCCCCATCTCCTGTTTAAACACTGTTTACACTGCTGTTAACTTCGGGTACAGAGCTATACTACTGGATATTACTTGATATAAGATATAAGACAGACGGTTTCTGTTTGATTGAGTGTTGAAGACATGATTATTAACAGAAGACACCCAGGGTCCTCAGAGGTGTTGTTTTTTTAAATGCAGTGTTGGAATAAATCTAAGGTGTGGTAAACTAAGGTGTGGTAAAGGTGTGGTAAACTAAGGTATGACCACTGGACAAACTATAATGCAATTTCAGACATACCCGCGCCCTCTCTCAGCACCCCCACCCCCCTCCCTTGTAAATACGGTCGGATGACGCCTCAATTTTTGCCGGGGTCAAGGCCTGCAAAGGGCCAACCTGACCCCGACATGGGGAACAAGAGCGGAGAGCCCCCTCAACCTCCGCCTCCCCAATTACACACCAATCAGCCCTCAACTCTGGGCCCTGACCCCCAGCGGACCTGACCCAGACCTGACGCCGCCCTCACGCAGCCCCCGACCCCCCGGCCAGGGTTCAGCTGATGTCCGTCTCCCCAGAGACCCATCAGGGACCCCCGCTTCCTCAGATGATGTTGGGGAGGCAGGCTAACGTCTGGAGTTCCTGTGGGCCGGAGAGTCCGGTTTCACCCCACACTTCCCTGGCTCCAGTCCTATTAAACAACCCTGCTGGAAAAGCAGGACCGTCAAACAGTTCAGGGGGGAAAAAAACGGTTGTCCCCAAATGTGCTTTTCTACAAAGTTAAGAGCGCATAATAGCTGAGTGAAGTAGGGGCGTGCACTCAGAGTTCTGACTTTCAAAGTCTCTGCTTTCATTTAAGGATTTGAGGAGCAAGAGGCACTCGATAAGGTCACCAAGAAGCCCTTTTGCTTTCCCGCCCCTACATTTTTGCCCCTTAGCATAAAAGCCTGCAATACACATGCAGATATTTTCTAAGCATTCTCACTCCTTTTGGGGATGTTCCGTGTTGGAGTGTCAGTCATTTTTCCCTCTGCATACTCAACTTTGTGCTTTTTTTGGTAACTTTATTCGGTATCATCTCACCCCTGCTGTTTCCTCCCCATGAACAAGAGAAGAAAAGCACGCATTCATACCTGTACCTGCTAGAACAGTGTTCCTCAGCTCCAGTCCTCAGGACCCTCTTGCCAGAAGGTTTTTGTTGTAACCAGGAACTCACACACCTGATTGAACTCAAATAACCAAAAAGTCCCTTGATTAGTTAAATCGGGTGCATGAGTTCCTGGTTACAACAAAAACCTTCTGTCAAGTTGATCCTGATGACCCCGCATTCAGTGTCTCCTCTAGCTCTACAAACATTCTTTTACAAGTACAGAATAAAGGCCGCCAGACAAACTTTCTCCCACAATGCATCTATTTATTTTTTGGTCATTTACTAGGGCTCTCAGGGAATAGGTTAGCTTCATGACAAAAAAAAAAACTAACTCGCTGCAGGACAAAAAACAAATTTGGAGGGAACGAGACATGGAGGATATTGTTGGCGATCACTCTTGATTAAATGAAGAAGCGCTCTGGCTCCAGCTGCGCTCTGCCGGGGCCCCAGTAATCAGACGGTCTCTCGTTTAAGAGGGTTCAGCGGGTAATTCTATTAAACGAGTGATGAGCTGCAGGAAATGAAGGAAGGCCAGGCTGCTCGCCTTTCTGCTTTTTTTCCAGGAAATAGTTCCCACTCTCCGTTTTTTCCGTTTTTTTATTGTCGAAAAACAAGAACGCTGGACATTAGAGGAAGAGGAGAAGAAAAAGCAGGAGCAGACAGAGAAATGAATTGAGACGGCGAGTGTTGTGTCGTGCCACGTCCGTAAACATGTGGGCTAATGATGTGGGGTCACACGACCCCTCTCCCCGGCACTTAAAGAGGGGACAGAGGGGAGTTAGTTATGACTGCGTACCAGTGGAGAGAGGCTGGACTGGAACATGCAGGTACAGTTCAATCCAAACTCCATTAGCTCGTCTGCCATTAGACCCCGTGTGAGGCCCAGAACGTCAGGTCAGATGTGAGATGATGCTCTTGTTGACCGCAGGGGGGTGGCTTGTGTCTATGCTCAGGGATCGGAGCCTGTTTTGGGTAAAGTGAAATTCTTGTTTGACTGCCCTGAACCGGTTTTATTTCTTTCACGATCACACTGAATGCGCCAATGTTGCCCCGCAAATCTGTAACAAGAACCAAAATGGCTCCTGTACACCTGAGGTATACACACACAGCCCTATAAGCCCAGGGTGAAGGGAACTTTCCACCTGTACACCCGAGAATGATACTCTGTCTAAAAGGATCCCTTTCAACGTATATATCCCATTAATGAGAATGACTTTGGATCTAAAAGGAAACACTTTAAATGTATACACCCCATTAATGAGAAGGACTTTGAATCTAAAAGGAAATACTTTAAACTTATACACCCCAGTAAGGAGAATGATACTGTGCCTAAAAGGAAACACTTTAAGCTTATACATCCCTGTAACGAGAATGACTCAGAGTTGAAAACGAAACACTTTAAATGCATACACCGCCGTAAGGAGAATTATACTGCGTCTAAAAGGAAATGAGGTTCCAGTGATGCTGAGAACATTTGTACTGCAGCCCTGAGTGAGACTGTCTGTGACCTGTCATCAAATCAGCTCTGACAAGACAAACTAGAGATCATTACTTTCAATTCTCTCTCTCTCTCTCCCTCCATCCATCCCTCCCTCCCACCCTCCTCTGAGTGTGTCGCTGTTGGCCAGGAGTAGGCCACGTGTTTCCAAGTCCAAACCGAGTTCGGTGTTGAGGTTTGGAAATGGGGTTGTCAGCAGTATTCAGTTGTTCTGGGTAAAACGCAGACAGAAAGCAGCCCGCACCTCAGAGGACAGATTTCCATCGCTGCGGATCAGCCCCTCACAGGAAACAACACCCAGTGTTCCTTCCTCCCCGGGGGGACGTCAGAGGACCCATAAAAGACGTCACCACGTGGGGCATTGTAATCACGGCTCTGTATTTACAGAGCTCCTGCCCGCAGCGACCTTTCCCCGAGGTGACAGGTACAGTACAGTACAGCACAGGGGTGGGAGTAATGTGGGAGTAATGTCGGTGGTTCTCTGAGCTCCTCCCTCAGAGCAGACAGGCAGGAGCCAGCGACAGCCCTCAGGAAGAAACTCACGCACACCCCTCTGCTACACATTCACGCTCTCTCTATCTCTCTCTCTCTCTCTCTCTCTCTGTCATCTGTCCCCCTGTTCACAAACGGTCAGGACCTGTCACATCTGTATATGTCCGGTATGCAAACGTCCATTACAGTGGGTAGCACTGTTGCTGCCCGGACCCATCTGTGTGGAGTTTGCATGTTCCCCCCGTGTCTGCGTGGGTTTCCTCCCACAGTCCGAAGACATGCAGGTTAGGGACTACAGATGAAAATGAGCTCATCAGCTAACTCTGGCACATTTACATTGATGTGGAAATGGAAAATGTTGATTAATATGCACTGTCCCTGATAAATTACATTAGTCAGTTTACCCAGCACGCATCACTTCTGCTGAGTTTCAGCAGAGAATCAGAGAGTGTGGCTCTCTGATCCTCCCTACGTCCTCCATCTTCTCCTCTCTCTCTCCTGTAAGCTCAAGCTGTTGCTGTTGATTAAATGAGGATTATTCAGCGTCTTGGTCTCAGTTTTCCTCAGCAGAACACAGAAAGCAAACAAAAGTCATATTGTTTCAGTTCTGATTATCGATATAAAAGTTGATTGAGAATCATACAACGGCAGATCTCATCTCAGCTTTTCCATTACATTTCTGACCCCTGATTGACCTTTCTTTCATATTACATCACAGCAACACCAGAACTGACATTTTTGGAAAAATGAGCACCATAAATGCGTTGTTTATAGGGCACTAAATACATTGTACAAGTTTCATACAAAAATATCGTTTAAAAGTCTGAAATTGAAAAGCTGTTTCTGCTTGGAGCCCACTCACTTTGGAATATTTGAAGCTCAATATCTCAAAATCTCAGAACGCAGATACAACCCTGTAATTCTCAGCTCACCAACAGAGCATAAACATGCGCCGGAGCAGGAAGACAGAAAAACAGTCAGGCGGGTTCACAGCAGGGATTACACTGAACAGAAAGGGGGTGAACAGAGGCACACAGGAGCCAGGTATTTCAGCAGAGAACAGGGGGCTTTTGTGTCAGCGTTCAAACCAGCTCCACACAGGGTGGCACTGCGTCTTCAGCAGAGGAGACATTTTACAGGAGCAGTGCAGAGAGGACTCACCCTCACACGCCCCCCACCCTCAAACACACACACACTTCCAGAAACACAGAGACACATTCACACACACACACACACACACTCACATGCACACACACACGTACAGACACTCACACACACACACACACACACACACACACACCCGTACAGACACACACACAGACCCTCACACACCCCCTACCCTCACACCCTCACACCCTCACACACTCACACACACACCCTCACACACTCACACACACACATATACACACATACATACACACGCTCACACACACACTTCCAGACACACTGACACATACACATACTTGCAGACAGACACAGAGACAATTACTCTCTGGCAAGCACACACACTCAAACGCTCAGACACACACATACACACACACACACACACACACACACACACACACATACTCAGATGCACACACCCCTGTGCGTGATTAGGCTCAGACTTCTCTCTCCTCCACCCACAGAGATAAGGCAGTCTCCAGCTGGCCACGCCCTCTTCCTGTCATCAGTCTTCTCCTTATCAGTGTTTACTGAGAGGACCACTCTGCCTGTGCTCTGATGTCTGTGGTAGATCAGGAGGACCACTCTGCCTGCGCTCTGATGTCTGTGGTAGATCAGGAGGACCACTCTGCCTGCGCTCTGATGTCTGTGGTAGATCAGGAGGACCACTCTGCCTGCGCTCTGATGTCTGTGGTAGATCAGGAGGACCACTCTGCCTGCGCGCTGATGTCTGTGGTAGATCAGGAGGACCACTCTACCTGCGCTCTGATGTCTGTGGTAGATCAGGAGCCCCTCTCTCAAAAGGCCAGAGCGCTCCCTGTCCCTGGTCATCTATGGCAATCAGTTACCCAACAGCCCATATGCGCTCTTCACATCTGAATAATAATAATAATAATAATAATAATAATAATATTAATAATACAAATAATAATTGTTGCCTCAGAGTAAGAAGGTCCTGGGTTTTAATCCCAGCCTGGGCCTTTCTCTGTGGAGTTTGCATGTTCTCCCAGTGTCTGTGTGGGTTTCCTCCGGGTACACCATGTGCTCTGGTGTCCTCCCACAGTCCAAACACAAGCAGGTTAGAGAAATTGGAGAGTATAAATTGCCTCTAGGTGTGTGTGTGTGTGTGTGTGTGTGTGTGTGTGTGAGTGAATGGTGTGGGTGCCCAGTGATGGATTGGTGACCTTTAAGAAGTATTCCTGCCTCTCACCCAGTGCATGCTGGGACAGGGTCCACCCCCCTGTGACCCTGACCAGGAGTCAGCGGGTCAGAGAATGGATGTATGGATGATGTATAATAAATTATGATGATGATGATGATGATGATGATGGGATGGTTCTATTGCCATGCACATCCGCCCCATAGAGCTCTTATTCAGGACAGAACAACTGTGTAACAGTGACTGTGCTTATGGAGAGGAGTCCTCCAACACCAGGGTTACTTACAGCCTCTCCCCCTGCCACACGCATGTGATAAGGCCTCTCAGCTTAGGGGTGCAGGCGTTGTTAGCAGTGCCCTGATAAGAGACAGGACTGTCGTCTTTAAAGTCAAGGCAACGCGGGGTGCTTCAGCTGCCTCTCACCTGCTCCAGACCTGGCCTTGGGCCTCCGCCCACGGGGCAAACACAGCGCGCCACGCTGCTAACGCAGGCCTGAAACTCATCGACAGTGGAACAGGGATATTGTTGTTTTTCTTCGGTCTGGTTAAATGAGGACACGGAGAATGAGTGGCATATGGAGGTCGAGCTTCACTCACTGCTCTGCTAGATGAGCGTTTATCAAATGTTCTCTGGTTTGATCAAACTTATCAAACTTACTCTCTGGTTCTTATCATTCTCTGGTTTAATTAAATGTTTTCTCAGTTTTTTTCATCCAACGATTTTTCTGATTTTATCAAACATTCTCTGATTTTATCAAACGATTTGTCTGGTTTTATAGTCTAACTAAAATTCAGTTAACCGCTAAATGTATCAAACAAACATGTTAATCATCCTTAGCAAAGAAAAGAAACGCCTGTATAAGTCTTCCCTTTTCCCAACAAAGCCGTTTGTCTTTCTGCAAGCCCTCTCAGGTAACACCAGCGTCAGTGTCCAGGCTGACCTTTGACCCCTGCAGACACAGAGGACTTCCTGTTCCCCTTCCTGTAGGCCCATTATAGAGGAGAGCTGCCCTCTGCTTCACCCAGGACTACAAAAACACTTTCTTTTATTAGTTCATTCCTCGCTAAATAACAGTTCTCCCGTGGGGGGTAATGGAAGAGCCTCCTCTAACCCTGACCTCCTGACCCCCCTGTAAGTCAGACAAAAGGAGCTTTTCCCATTTTAATTCTGGCCAGGAAAGTCCCCTGGTCAGACTTCATGTTCATATTAACCTCTTACACTCACCCCCCTCTTATCTTGGATTTAAAAAGTGCTCTGTTACACAACGTCTATGGCCAGCTGCCTAGAATGGCTACAAGTATTTCCCATTGATGATACTGACACACACAGATGCCCATGTGCACATACATGCGCACAAACACACACGCATGCACACACAACACACATATATATGCTGTATATTTATTTTTCTCTCCTCCTTTCCTTCTCTTCCTAAGCATTTCCCTTTCCCTTTTCCACAATCCCATGGCATGTTAGTAGTAGGACAACATAATGAATAGAATAATGGGCCAGTTTCACAGACACAGGTTAAGCTTAGTCTTGGACGAAATTGAGTTTTGTATGAAGAATCTCCATTGCAAATTGAACTTAGTCTCGGATTAGGCTTACCCTGTGTCTGCAAAACTGGCCCAATATGTGTTACAAAAACAGAACTGAGTATATTTTCATCCAGATACTATCTACAGTATTATGGTGCATTACCTGTACATAATGTCGCTAGTTACAGGAAACACAGCAAAATCGTTGTTATTACTTGATGTGATTTGATGTAAGAAGGCTCCCTTTGGACCACTGACCTCAGTGTAGCCTGGTGACACACAACTCCAGTGCTCCAGACACCTACACAGCTGGTAGGTTAATAATTCCCAGAGAACTGCTAACACAACGTCATGAAGAGGAACGGCTGACAGCGAAGTGCTTGCACTTTCTGGAAGTGAGTGTATTGCCCCCATAAAGTGCGGAGTTAATGATATCAACAAACTGCTCCTTATCGAACCACAGGGGATTGACTGCTGCTCGCACCCGAGGCACTTCAGCGACCGCCGTCGTAAACGCGATACCGAGCGGACGTGCCTTATCTGACACACTCAGCGTTAAAGAGGAGTGCTAACGTGTCGTGCACAGTGGGTGTCATAACACGTGGGAGTGAAAGTGAGATAAATAAGGTGTGTCAGTGAGATAATAATAAAATAAAATATCTCTGCCACACCACACTGATAACCTGCTTTACTACTTTTCAGGAATTAAGGAATTTAGTTAAATAGCAGTAATATAACGATAATATAAGTGGCTATGGTGCTAAGCTGGGACCTGGAAGGGTACTGGTTCAAGCCCCAGTGTGGTCGCGATAAGATCCACACAGATGTTGGGCCCTTGAGCAAGGCCCTTAACCCCACATTGCTCCAGGGGGATTGGCCCCTGCTTAATCCAATCAACCGTGAGTCACTCTGCATAAACGTCTCAGATAAATAATTGTAATGTAATGATATAACCCAAACAAGTGTACACACATAGTAATTAAACTGACTGTACGGGAAACCAGTGGTTCTATTTTACAGCTTTTATTTACCATACTGGACACTTTGCTTGCTTAGAAGGGCAGTTATAGGATTGTCAAACGTGATGGGTGGGGATTATTCATGCATAATCCAGGGAGATGGTTTATATGGAAGTACATCCACCCAGGGCCAACAAGCACAGACCATCGAGGGGATTTTCCGTCCGATCGGCTGTCTAGCCTCTGGTTGGGTCCACGGCCGCCCGGATAGGCAAACTACAATCACCAACACAGCTGCTGTGGAGGAGAGACGTTTCTCACTGTATGAGTCTTCTCTCTCCCCAGTCCCCGACCCAGAACAAGAAAAACTACAACCCCCAAACACCCCACCACCCCCCACACCGCATCAGTCATCAAACGAAACCAAGTCACGTCCAGACCTGGGGTCAGCCAGAACAGCAGTGGTCAGATATATATTTGTTGAAATGTATGGAGACCCACTGTCAAGCCCCCATGTGTGTCTCATACATCAAAGAGTAAGGATGAGACCACACCAGTCATCCCAGCTGAAAGCACAGACAACCCAGCAGACCACCTTCACCAGCGAGTCCCCACCTCCACTCACGGACACACAGACCTGAGCAGCACATCACATTACAGTACCTTTTATTTCGTTTGGCAGATGCTTGTCTCCACGGCGATGCACAATAAGTGCACCGCGAAGGTCGTTGGAGCAACTACAAAACACAGGTCAGATAAGGTACAGTTCTCATTATGTATCAGCTATCCACAGCCATGAACATCAAGTCCAGTTCACACAGTCAATGTGCAACTCAGGAAGTTATGGCTAAGAATTAAACTCGAAGTGAGGCATGGTTGCAAGATGATGCGGGCCCTGCTAGTTTGTGCCCTGCTCTCCAACTTGTTGCTACTTAAAAATGATCTACTCATTGTGGTATACTTCGTTAGATAGTATAGCTACGTATGTTAAATCATATAAAGATGAATATTTGAAGATGCAGCTGGGATAAAGTTGAGTGGTGGAATTTGAAATGGGCAGTGCTCCAGTGAAAACAACAACAGCAGCAGCAGCAGCAGCAACAACAACAACGTTGTAGAAGTCTGCATTAGAAGACGACTCCTCTAATTAGACGGTACGGACAACCTAGCGATCATCTGACCGAAAGCCCAGACTGGTTTTCTATGCGCTGTAAAAAGGGTCTTCGGAAAACACCTTATTAGTCTAATGAGCAGCGGCTGCGTTCAGCGCTCGTTAGCGCTCGTCAGCGTCGCCGTTAGCGTTGCTCCAGTGCGTTTGTCTGGTGGCCTACGGCCCCAGGCCCTCCCCGGCTCAGCGTTAGCGTCTACGGCCGCAGGCCCTCCCCAGCTCAGCCCAGACTTGGCGAGAGGAGCCGGCGTACGCGTGAGCGACGTGACAGGGGAGCGGTAACGCGCGTGGAAGCGGACGTCGGAGTGACGATGTGAGATACCGACAGACTTCCGCAGACTTCGCGGCATCGTCTGTCATGTGGAGAAGCCGGCGTTCGGGACGCGCTTCGGGTAACAGCGCCGCTCGATGTCGGAGGCTCGAGGGCTAATGACCCCTCTCGTTTACGCGAGTCTCGGTCCGCCTCGTATCGCCAGCATACGCACGTAGATCACGATGATGGATGGGACATAAAAACATAACGAGAGCGAAGTTCGGAATAGCAGCTGCGTGTCTCCACTCCTTGTAGACAGTCATTTAGTTATATTCTGGACTCCATATTTCATTAAGGTCTGCTTATTATTTTTAATAAATGCTCCGAACCCCCGACATAAAACATAATCATTTTAGAACAAAGACAGAGAAAAATACATAGCATAATCTAGGACAGAAGAGGCATGCATATGTGCATTTATAAATGGTTTGGGAAATTGGGGGTAATTGGTAGGAGAACGGGGGAGAGAGAACACAGCCACACAGATAAATATGAGGACTGAACACAAAGATTCTTCTCCCATAGTAATAAGGCTGTGGGTTCACAACGCAAACCATATGAATTTGTGTTTTACATCTATATTCTGTACTTCCACTTCCTAGGAAAGGTCATAATTTATTACTATATTCTGGTTTTCATTTTAATATGCCATTCTAATGTCATCCAGTGAGAAGCTGTGGCTGTGGGTGGAAACGAGGTGGCAGCAGGCTGTTTTTAAAACGGGATTAACTCCGGCTCAGGGCCGCTCCGCTCATAAATACTGTACATACTCTAAACGCAGCACGATCGCAGGACTGCTGCTCAACTACGTTTCGGTTTGGCCCGTTAACAGGAAAAGCTGCCGAGCAGGGCATGTCTGGCACACTCTCGGGGCATGTCCAATCGAAAAACATTTCGCTACATTTTGCTACAGTTCCAGTGTTGAGTCCCGCAGGACGCCCTTCCCAGATGCCATAGGAGCGAACAGTACCTGCCTCAGTCGTGTTCACCATCCCGCCATTTTGGTATGAATGAACATTTTGCTATGTTTTGTTTGGAATGAATGTGGCCCTGATAACTACGACCTGAGAATTCACACCTGAAAATTCGCACCTGAGAACTCAAAACCTGAAAACTCATACCTCAGAACTCACGCTGGAGAACTCACACCAGAGAACTTCAGAACCCATTTGTTATGCAATGTACTTACAGTGCATCCGGAAAGTATTCACAGCGCTTCACTTTTCCCACATTTTGTTATGTTACAGCCTTATTCAAAAATGGAATGAATTCATTTTTTTTCTCAAAATTCTACACACAACACCCCATAATGACAACATGAAAGAACTTTTTGCACATTTATTAAAAATTAAAAACTAAGAAATCACATGTACATAAGTATTCACATACTTTGTTGATGCACCTTTGGCAGCAATTATAGCCTCAAGTCTTTTTGAATATGATGCCACAAGCTTGGCACACCTATCTTTGGGCAGTTTCGCCCATTCCTCTTTGCAGCACCTCTCAAGCTCCATCAGGTTGGATGTGGAGCGTCGGTGCACAGCCATTTTCAGATCTCTCCAGAGATGGCTGGGCCACTCAAGGACATTCACAGAGTTGTCCTGAAGCCACTCCTTTGATATCTTGGCTGTGTGCTTAGGGTCATTGTCCTGCTGAAAGATAAACCGTCGCCCCAGTCTGAGGTCAAGAGCGCTCTGGAGCAGGTTTTCATCCAGGATGTCTCTGTACATTGCTGCATTCATTTTTCCCTCAATCCTTACTAGTCTCCCAGTTCCTGCCGCTGAAAAACATCCCCACAGCATGATGCTGCCACCACCATGCTTCACTGTAGGGATGGTATTGGCCAGGTGAGTGGTGCCTGGTTGCCTCCAAACATGACGCCTGGCATTCACGCCAAAGAGTTCAATCTTTGTCTCATCAGACCAGAGAATTTTGTTTCTCATGGTCTGAGAGTCCTTCAGGTGCCTTTTGGCAAACTCCAGGCGGGCTGCCATGTGCCTTTTACTAAGGAGTGGCTTCCGTCTGGCCACTCTACCATACAGGCCTGATTGATGGATTGCTGCAGAGATGGTTGTCCTTCTGGAAGGTTCTCCTCTCTCCACAGAGGAACACTGGAGCTCTGACAGAGTGACCATCGGGTTCTTGGTCACCTCCCTGACTAAGACCCTTCTCCCCCAATTGCTCAGTTTAGACCGGCGGCCAGCTCTAGGAAGAGTCCTGGTGGTTCCGAACTTCTTCCATTTACGGATGATGGAGGCCACTGTGCTCATTGGGACCTTCAAAACAGCAGAAGTTTTTCTGTACCCTTCCCCAGATTTGTGCCTTGAAACAATCCTGTCTCGGAGGTCTACAGACAATTCCTTTGACTTCATGCTTGGTTTGTGCTCCGACATGCACTGTCAACTGTGTGACCTTATATAGACAGGTGTGTGCCATTCCAAATCATGTCCAATCAACTGAATTTACAGGTGGACTCCAATTAAGCTGTAGAAACATCTCAAGGTTGATCTGTGGAAACAGGATGCACTGAGCTCAATTTTGAGCTTCATGGCAAAGGCTGTGAATACTTATGTACATGTGATTTCTTAGTTTTTAAAAATATATAAATTAGCAAAAATCTCAAAAAATGTTTTTCACGTTGTCATTATGGGGTAGTGTGTGTAGAATTTGGAGGAAAAAAATGAATTTAATCAATTTTGGAATAAGGCTGTAACATAACAAAATGTGGAAAAAGTGAAGCGCTGTGAATACTTTCCGGATGCACTGTACTTTATGCTTGCTTAACCATTGATAACGACACTGTATTTCCAAGTTGTAAATTTTCTGATTTTCATTCAAAATTGAGAGTTACATACATTCAGAACTGCTGTGATTTTAAACAGTCTACACATATCAAAACTCTGTGTGTTGATTTCAGTCACCTAAGTCTGGTCTCCTCCTGAAATAAATCTACTAACATCTATTAATGTTGACAAACCAATAGCATATAATGCAGTTATGCATAATTTATTAAGCCTTTATAACATCATTATATTCTGTTACATAGCATCCAATAGCAACTCTGGTGAACACAAATTAATACTTTGGATCAGAGATAAATATAAATTAGTAGAGGAAAAAACGTTACATGGTCATTTGCAAACACAGGTCGCAGCAACACGTAAAGTTACATGATCATCTGCTAGCACAGGTCACACCAACACGCATCGTTACATGTTCATCTGCTAGCACTGGTCACACCAACACGCATCGTTACATGTTCATCTGCTAGCACAGGTCACACCAACACACAACATTCCATGTTCATCCTGGCATGCTAACTGCAAAAACCAAAGGACAGTAGAAAAACCCCCTCAAACAGAAGGAACACGACCTCTGACCCTGAAAAGCTGCTTTCCCGCTGACCTCTGCCAGGCATTGGCGCTCTTTTTGGGTGACACTGCTGGCAGAGAAAAGAGCAGATGTGACTACAGTGCTGAATCACCCAGGGAGCCCAGCAACATGGCGGACTGGGATTGGTTAACTCTAATTACAAGGCCCCGGGGAGGGGGGGGGGGGGGGGGGGGGGGTCGTCCAGGCGGGCTCTGTTTCCTAACTGGGAGCTCTATCTCTCATCCTGAGCAGTGGTCTGTCGCTTTCAGCTGAGCTGGGGAAAGCGTGTCACCGAGTGGTCAGGCTTTCTCAGCTGTGCGGCCTGAAGTACTTCATTTAAACTCAGGACGAGCAGCAGCTCTGTCCACGGGCAGCTACACACTTAAACTTCCTGCTCCCAGGGGCGCAGTGGAACAGAACAGCAAGTGTTCATCACTCAAGGCTAACTTCAAGTATTCATCGCACAGCGCTAAATTTGTGTCTTCATCGCTCAAAGCTAAATCTGTGTATTCATCACTCAATGCTAAATTCCTGTTGTCATTGCTAAACACAAAATTCACTACTTAATGCTAAATTAATGTATTCATTACTAAATGCTAAATGCATTCCTCAATGGTAAATTGATGTATTCATTGCTAAATTGCTAAATTCATTGCTGGAAGCTAACTTCATGCGTTCATTGCTAAACACTAAATTCATATGTTCATTGCCCAAGGCTAAATTAATGTATTCACTGATTCCTCCCAATGTCTTCCCTTGTTCTGCCAGTCCTGGAGGGACAGTGGCAGAACAGGCACTTACTCAGCAGCACTGGGGTGTGGGGGTTGGTTCTGGGTTTGTTCATCTTGGCGGAGACTCGGTGTGAAGGCCCCTGGCCCAGTTCACAGATCTGAGTGACTGCTGACTTAATGCCCCTCGCCTCCACTTCACCTCTTGTCCTTCCACATTTGCCACCCCGGCTGCACAATTTCTAGACATTTCTAATCATTCACCAGCTCATTAGGCCGGGGCCCTGCACTCTAATTAGAGCGGACACGGTGTTTCAGAGGAGATTACCCCCAGAACAGAAACCAGTGCAGAACCAGTCAGCCCAGCAAGCTCTATGGGGCACACACCAGAGGAAACACACCGAGGGAGGGGTTTAGCGATTGTGGTGTTGAGGGCATGACAACAGCACACCACAGACATGTTTATACATCCGTAAGCAGCCAAACAGCACACATTCTGGCTCCATGAGGCATGGCTGCGATGTGTCTGCCCTGCAGCTTTTCCACCAGAGGGTTTCTGGTATTCTGGTGGATTCCGCGAAGCCATTTAAACCCTGTTGGGATAAGCATCACTGGGCATAACGCCATGTGAAGGTTAGAGAGGCGAGGGCAGTGCAGCTCTTCACTGCACACACACACATACACACACACACATATACACACAAACACACACATACACACACACATACACACAAACACACACACATACACACACATACACACACATACACAAACACACACATACACACACACATACACACAAACACACACATACATACACACACACATATACATACCAGTGACGTGCGGTGAGGTCGGTGACTGGGTAGGCAAGGGATATTCTTAAACGAAATTCTCAAAGATATTAGGCCTAGTTAGACTTTTTAAATTAGGGGTGCAAGAGGTAGTCTACAAATGCGTTTTCATATGACAACCATCCATTCAAAGTGTCATTCAAACCACTGCGCAGTTTACACACTACATCCCAATTAAGAATCACACAAAGCTTTCCAAAAATCCACCAACACAATGTAGTGGGCGGGACCGAGGAGGTCTGCCACTACGGGGCTCATTCTAGATAGGCCGTGGCAGAAACGACTAGCTGGGGTCCTGCGTGGTGTTCAGGAAGAGCTGTGTATCCATGTGCTGAGGCATCCAAGCCCAGGTACGCTTGCTTCTAAAGCGGCTATTTTAAACTTAGGAATCTTTATCTGATAAAGTAAACCTAAAACAGATCAGTTGTGGTGGCCACTCACCCGCAGGACATTTAAATCTAGATAATTCACGGCGATCTCGCCCATGTTTGGATTATCAGTATTCTCTCCCTGTTTGTAGAGTCCATTACCCAGGCACCCAAGAAGGTGAAGACGTATGCGGATATGCCACCAGTTTGTGACGCAAAGAAGAGTTTTATGGAGTTTTACGCAAGCGAGTCTCCGTCTCGCCTTTGCATAACAATAGCTCCGTTTGTTTGTATTTTAAGATAGCCACGGCTGGCACAAGCGGGCGAGCGACGCCAGTCGCGGTTTGTTTCTAGCTTGATTCTTGTTTCTTTTCTCTTTTGTTCCTTTCATTAATTTGTCTTTTACCCTGGTTACATCATGCTGTTTAACTGTAAAACCACTTCTCCGTGATAAGCCTGACGAGTTAATAGTTGCCAACCTAGTTAAGACCCATTTATGCTCTACGTTAAATACGCATACGGATCCGGATGTAGCGTTCTGTCCGTACTCGGCGTTCATTACGTGCGTACTTGTGCACATTTTTTCAAAGCTTACGGATACGAAGGAAACGGAGCAGAGAGACACGAAGACGACTTTGAAAAAATGGTAATAATATGGGAAATAATTATGTTGCGAAGTATTTAATGCTGTCTCCGCTTTTGCCTATTTTAAGGTACATTATTGACTGGTGTTAAATAAAGCGGTCTGCTGGCCCATTGGCTCTCCTTCCTGCCTCGTCTGTCTCTGTCTCCCGCGGACCCGGAAGTAGCGAGCCTGGCTGCTACAGTCTGTTATATTACGAAAATAGTTCACTGAAATGTGTTTCTGAAAACATTTGAAGCGAGAAATAAGCCATACAGTTGCTGAATCTGTCTTTATTTTAGATCGACAACAGTTTGTTTAAAAGTAGCCGGCTCCTACCCAGACGTTGTCTCTCTCCCTTGAGAAGAGCAAGCACGGAAAACAGTATAGCCTGCTATTGCTAGCTGAGCCACAAAGCCACTCTCTTCTTTCATACCACTCCTGATGGAAGGAGCGCACAATTTTCTCTCCCTTGCGTTGATGAAGTTCGGGAAGTGCTGGTGTTGGTCTGCCTTTTTTAATAAAATCCAACTTACTAAAGTTGTGAAATTGTTGCATCGACATGTTTCTGACTGTGTTGTAGGTTCTAAGCACCTTGTGGTTTCGCACCGTTATGGCTGGAAGCCTCGCGCAGATGACACATATGATGACACATATGATATGAGACAGGTGACACGTCATCCAGGGTAGGCTTGCCTGTAAAACACGCAAACCAGGCAATACGCATGCGCGGATTCTGAACTCTCCTGAATGAATGAATCCTCAGCAGGGTCGGCAGAAGAGCTCTTGCCTATCCTGCCATTGAAAGTAATGAGAGGCGGGGACGCGCGTGTTCCACTGAGAGTAACGAGAGGCGGGGACGCGCGTCTTCCACTGAGAGTAACGAGAGGCGGGGACGCGCGTGTTCCACTGAGAGTAACGAGAGGCGGGGACGCGCGTGTTCCACTGAGAGTAACGAGAGGCGGGGACGCGTGTGTTCCACTGAGAGTAACGAGAGGCGGGGACGCGCGTCTTCCACTACAATGAAACGGAGTGCTGCAGCATATCCTGTACAGCCTAGCGCCTCATGACATATTTTAATGCCGTTTTAGACATTTTGGGAATTTTGAGCAAAAAGAACCAAAAGGACCAATAAAACACATGAAATATTAGAAAAACTATTTACATTTACATGTAAAACATTTATTTTTATTTTTGTTTTGTTTAGTAATTTTGATTGGATTATCACAGGGTAGGCACTGCCTACCCTGACCGCACGTCCATGATACATACACATACACACAAACACACACATACAGTGCATCCGGAAAGTATTCACAGCGCTTCACTTTTTCCACATTTTGTTATGTTACAGCCTTATTCCAAAATGTATTAAATTCATTACCCCATAATGACAACATGAAAAAAGTGTTTTGAGATTTTTGCAAATTTATATTTAAAAAAAAAAACTAAGAAATCACATGTACATCAGTATTCACAGCCTTTGCCATGAAGCTCAAAATTGAGCTCAGGTGCATCCTGTTTCCACTGATCAACCTTGAGATGTTTCTACAGCTTAATTGGAGTCCATCTGTGGTAAATTCAGTTGATTGGACATGATTTGGAATGGCACACACCTGTCTATATAAGGTCACACAGTTGACAGTGCATGTCATTGTCTCAAGGCACAAATCTGGGGAAGGGTACAGAAAAATTTCTGCTGTTTTGAAGGTCCCAATGAGCACAGTGGCCTCCATCATCCGTAAATGGAACCACCAGGACTCTTCCTAGAGCTGGCCGCCGGTCTAAACTGAGCAATCGGGGGAGAAGGGTCTTAGTCAGGGAGGTGACCAAGAACCCGATGGTCACTCTGTCAGAGCTCCAGTGTTCCTCTGTGGAGAGAGGAGAACCTTCCACACACAATCACTTTCTCATACTCACACACAAACCCAGGCCTCTACACACACACACACACACACACACACAGACACACAGACACTCTTACACACATACACACACACATACATACGCACACACCCACTCTCACACGCACACACGCACACACACACACACACACAGACACTCTCACACACTGCGCTGCAGCTGCAGTTAAAGTTAACATCCTCTCATAACTCACATTTGACCCCATGGAGAGGTCAAAAGCACCAGAGACAGGTCAAATCCTTCAATATGATATATATTATATCCAGAGGATGCAGAAATAATGACAGGTATGAAGTGACACAGATGATTAGAGTCAAATGCCCCAAGAAATACAAATCTTTTTCTTAATACTACACCTGTCCATTCAAAGTACTCATGTCTTAGATATAAACATCTACACACATACACACACACTCATGCACACACACACACTCACGCACATACACACACTCATGCACATACACACACTCACACACATATACACACAGTCACACATACACAGACTCACTCACACACACACACCCACAAACACACACTCACGCACACATACACACAAACATATATATATACACACACTCACACACATACACATGCACACATGTTCTCACACTCTCACATACACGCACTCACAAACACTCACACACACACACTCATGCACATATGCACACACACACACACACTGACACACTCTCACACAAACACACTTCCACACACACACTCACACAGCCTCACACACGCACATATGCGCTCACATGCACGCACACACTCACTCACACACACACACACACATACACACACACACACACACACACATACACACACTCACATACAGAAAAACACCTTGGATTGCCTTGGGGAAAAAAAAATTAATAACTCAAATCCTGTAAAACCAAGGAACGCAGTTCACTGCTCTTTATAGTACATTCTTTGAAATATAGAAACTGTTAATTTCATTATTTCATTTTTTACATGCGCCTAAGACTTTAGCTCTGTAGTGTAGTGTATGGTTCTCAAATTTTTATTTCGATCGCATCTCCTCCTCTCTAAATGTCACTGTTCCGGTTGTGCTCTCCTGCTAGTTTTCTGGTGAGTGTTGAATCAAGAAGAGACCGAGCAGTGAGTATTCCAGATCATGTCAGCGTCTGACAGCCAGACTCTGACCGTCTCCTCTTCGTCTCACTTCAGTTTAATCTTCAAAGTAGTCCGCCGCAATACGTCTCCTCCAAGGTTATAAGCCAGCACGTTCGAAATGGAATTAGAAACGTAGAAGCAGACAAGTCTCAGCCCGACCATTGTGTGTCAGAGCAGGAGGGAAATGCAATTACGCGCATTAAGCCTCGACTGAAAGTATCTTTTCTGTTTGTTTTCCTTGCTCTACACGGGACAAACTCGATGAAAAAGCGTTTTATCCTGTCAATATGGCATCAGGACAAAGGAAAGCGTATGTGTGTGAGGACCTTTGTATTGATCTCGATTGCTGCGCTGGTGCTGTCTGCTGGACTCATCCTGAGTCATGCCGAGTCATTTCAGTTTCATAGCAACCAGGGTGGTAACCGTGGTAATCACCAATTTACATTACATCCGTGCGTTAGGCGCTAACTCCACGTCCTGCGGGCCGCAGTGTCTGCAGGCATTTGGTCCTACCACTCGCTACACCACCTGATTTCACTAATTAGCTCATTATCTGAACCAAGCAGGTAAAATAGTGAGTGAAATCAGGCGGTGTAGCGCACGGTCGGAGCGAATCCCAGCAGACACTGCGGCCCGCAGGATGAGATGAGCAGTGCTGCAGTAGTGGATAAGGTGGGAAGGTTGATGGGAAGGTCAAAAAAAAAATAATTAATTAATTAATTTTTTTAAATAAATAGCACTTACGATGACTGTATCTTTTGTTTAGAACAGCACTTCATGTGTATTTTACTAGTTATCGATGTGATGCTTTAACTTGTGGAAGAACCTATGCACTTGTAAGTAAAAGTGTCTGCTAAATGACGGAAGGTTGGTGGTTCAAGCCCTGGTGTAGCCATGATAAGATATGCACAGTTGTTGGGTCCTCGAGCAAGGCCCTTAACCCCACATTGCTCCAGAGGGGATTGTCCCCTGCTTAGTCTAAACTGTAAGTCGCTGTGGATAAAAGCATCAGCTAAGTAAGTGTAATGTAACTGTAAAAGTGTCAATATTCCCGAGACTGCGGACAGCTGACAGTTGTTTGTGGCGTTATTATGATGTTCTCAGAATCTACACGGTCAGCATGTCTGCCTGCTAGGCTCGATTTACCCGGCCAGGTAATCCGCGCGATCCCGTCATCCAGGTCTCCATGGCAACCACAGACTCAGCTCAGCTTCCATTCTTCATATTAAACCAAGAAAAGCAACCATCCCCCCCCCCCCTCAATTTCAATTTGTTTTATTGGCAGGACAACTACGGTCAAATTTCCAAAGCAAAACATAATACTATATACACTCAGTGAGAACAGTTATTAGGCAGACCTGTGCACCAGCTGATTCAATCAGCCAATCATGAGGCAGCAACTAAATGCATACAGATGAGGTCAAGAGGTTCAGCTGTTGTTCAGCCCAAATGTAAGAATGTGGAATGATTGTTGGTGCCAGACAGGGTGGTTTGAGTATCTCAGAAACTGCAGCTCTCTTGGGATTTTCACACACAACAGTCTCCAGAGTTTACTCAGAATGGTGTGAAAACATCCAGTGAGCAGCAGTTATGCAGGCAGAAACATGTTGCTAATAGGAGAGGTCATTAGAGAAGGGCCAGACTGGTCAAAGCTGACAGGAAGGTGACAGTGACTAAAATAACCATGCATTACAACAGTGTTATGCAGAAAAGCATCTCTGAACACACAACCGCATCAAGTGGATAGGCTACAGCAGCAGAAGACCAATAACTTCTAATAAATAAATCTAATAAATATCTAATAAAGTGCTCAGTCACTGTATGTACTGCACATACAGAAACATGGAAACCACATATACAACATGCAAGGAGTACCGCAACCATAAGAATCACAGCAAACAAAAGAAACCTCTCTCTCTCTCTCTCTCTCTCTCTCTCACACTGTCCCTCTCTCTCCTTCTTTCTCTCTCCCTCTCTCCTTCTTTCTCCCTTGCTCTCTCTCTCTCCCTCTCACTCTCTCTTTCCTTCTCTCTCACTCTCTCTCCCTCTCCCCTCGCTCTCTCTCTCACTCCCCCCCTCTCTTTCTCTCACTCTCTCTCACTCCCCCTTCCTCTCTCCCCCTCTCACTCTCTCTTTCCTTCTCTCTCACTCTCCCTCCCTCTCCCCTTGCTCTCTCTCTCACTCCCCCTCTCTCTCTTTCTCTCTCTCTCTCACTCACTCCCCCTTCCTCTCTCCCCCCCTCTCTCACTCTCTCCCTTTCTCTCTCTCCCTCTCCCCCTTACCCTTTCTCACTCCCTCACTCTCTCTCTCTCTCTCACTCTCTCTCTCTCTCTCTTTCTCTCTCTCTCTCTCTCTCTCTCTCTCTCTCTCTCTCAGATGTGACAGTTCCCTGTGACGCTCATTAGTGTAACCCAGCAGACAGGTCGTTTGGCAGACCCCTGTAATCAGAGCGTGAAATCCTCATGAAAAAAGCTCCAAGCTAAAATGTCACTCCTTTCCCCTTTTCTGCTGCTCGCCTGACATTTAGCTGTCAGTCACTGATGAAGCCACGCCCAGGAGATCACTGGTTACAGCTGATTGGGCAGTCATGGCTGCAGCTCACAGCTGATTGGGCAGTCAGGGCGGCACCTCACAGCTGATTGGGTTGTCAGGGCGACACCTCACAGTCGATT
>NC_083771.1:7987225-7999725 GCF_963514075.1 Conger conger
GCTGCTCAGCTGTTCCATGGCCAGGTGTGTGTTATTCCCTCATTATCTCATTTACAAGGAGCAGAAAAAAGGTCTAGAGTTTCAAGTGTGCTATTTGCATTTGGAATCTGTTGCTGTCGACTCTCAATATGAGATCCAAAGAGCTGTCACTGTCAGTGAAGCAAGCCATCATTAGGCTGAAAAATCAAAACAAACCCATCAGAGAGATAGCAAAAACATTAGGTGTGGCCAAATCAACTGTTTGGAACATTCTTAAAAAGAAAGAACGCACCAGTGAGCTCAGCAACACCAAAAGACCCGGAAGACCACGGAAAACAACTGTGGTGGATGACAGAAGAATTCTTTCCCTGGTGAAGAAAAACCCCTTTACAACAGTTGGCCAGATCAAGAACACTCTCCAGGAGGTAGGTGTATGTGTGTCAAAGTCAACAATCAAGAGAAGACTTCACCAGAGTGAATACCACAAGATGTAAACCATTGGTGAGCCTCAAAAACAGGAAGACCAGATTAGAGTTTGCCAAACAACATCTAAAAAAGCCTTTACAGTTCTGGAACAACATCCTATGGACAGATGAGGCAAAGATCAACTTGTACCAGAATGATGGGAAGAGAAGAGTATGGAGAAGGAAAGGAACTGCTCATGATCCAAAACATACCACCTCATCAGTGAAGCATGGTGGTGATAGTGTCATGGCGTGGGCATGTACGGCTGCCAATGGAACTGGTTCCCTTGTATTTATTGATGATGTGACTGCTGACAAAAGCAGCAGGATGAATTCTGAAGTGTTTCTCGCAATATTATCTGCTCATATTCAGCCAAATGCTTCAGATCTCATTGGACGGCGCTTCACAGTGCACATGGACAATGACCCGAAGCATACTGCGAAAGCAACCAAAGAGTTTTTTAAGGCAAAGAAGTGGAATGTTATGCAATGGCCAAGTCAATCACCTGACCTGAATCCAATTGAACATGCATTTCACTTGCTGAAGACAAAACTGAAGGGAAAATGCCCCAAGAACAAGCAGGAACTGAAGACAGTTGCAGTAGAGGCCTGGCAGAGCATCACCAGGGATGAAACCCAGCGTCTGGTGATGTCTATGCGTTCCAGACTTCAGGCTGTAATTGACTGCAAAGGATTTGCAACCAAGTATTAAAAAGTGAAAGTTTGATTTAGGATTGTTAGTTTGTCCCATTACTTTTGGTCCCTTAAAAAGTGGGAGGCACATATACAAACTGTTGTAATTCCTACACCGTTCACCTGATTTGGATGTAAATACCCTCAAATTAAAAAGAAAGTCTGCAGTTAAAGCATATCTTGTTTGTTTAATTTCAAATACATTGTGGTGGTGTATAGAACCAAAAAGAGGAGAATTGTGTCGATGTCCCAATATTTATGCACCTGACTGTATAACCTTGCTGCCAAGTTTAGTTTTTCTCCTGCCTACTGTAAAATCCCATCCTGCCTGACTCAGAGAAGACTGCTGTGGCACACACTCCCTGCACTTACTCAGTTCCCCAGCGTAACCACAGGTATCCACACAGCTAGTGCTCCCTGTGGAACATCTAACCCTGGCCCGCCTGCAACACCCTCTGCCTCCACCCCTTACCACACCCACCACCAACATCTCCACCCCTACGACACCACCCTCTACACCCTCTACCCCTAAAACAAGTGCAATGAGTTCAGTGTAGAGCAATATAGGCTAAAAGGAATTGTGAACAAATGAATAAACAAATACATTGACAAGAACTGACTAGAACTTCAAAGAAATTAATCCTATGCACCAAACAAATATTTTCTGGTGTGCAAACCATTCTTTCCCCTTATCACCATAGAAGAGCCTCATACTGCCTTTGATTTTAAATATTAAAAAGCACACAGCATTTTTTTCTGACCAGATGGTTTTAATTTCCTATCATTAACCGGACGTGACTAATACAATTTGGCCATTCAATGTAATCCAAACTGACGACAGTGTCACAAGCTGAATTATATAACTCTGCAGCACAAGCAAAAACATAAACAATAGATTCTCCGTCCTGAGCTTTCTCGGTTTTATAGAAATAAACCGCAAGCCTTCAGAAACGGGGAGTGATTCCACCCAAAACCACAATTCGCTCAACAGACTGAATTTCATGTGCATTAAAAGCGATGAAAATCACAGCAGTGGCCCAATTTATCCAAGGTAAAGCTCTGTTTTGACTTTTTCTTAATGATACATGCGCACTCATCTAATTAGGTATCGGTCACGTGTGCTGTGAGAGTTTTTACATTTGTCGTGCTGTATTCGCCGGGCAGTTATAGTCCCAGCGGGGCGTGGAGTCCTAATGCTGTAAATGGACGGAAGGCTGTGCAGTAAAGATTATCGATACAGCAGCCCAGGAATTGAGCCATGATTCAGCAGGGACTTTGATCCACGAGACAAATCAACTCAGTGAAGATGGAGGCATCAGCTATGTGTTGGCCAACTGCCATCTCCATCAACACACGGGCACGCACACACGTGCACGCACACACAAATGCACACACAAATATACACACACGTGCGCACACACACACATACACACACATGCGCACGCATCCAAACACACACATACACATACACACGCGTGCACACACACAGACACATATAAGCACACACAAACGCACAAACACATATGCGCACATACACACACACATGCGCACACGCACATACCACACACACAAACACACATACACAGACACACACATACGCACAAATGCCCACGCATGCACACACACATGCATGCACAAACACACACACAACACATGCATGCATGCACGCACACATACACACACACCACACATACACAAGACACACACACACACACACACGCACAAGACACACACAGACACAGTACCAAACCATGTTTTCACATGAACAAATGTTATTTTTATTTTTCACAATACAAGTTCCATTGGAAACAAAGCTATGACTAGGGGCACATTTTTTCATAGAGGAATATCGAGTGCAAGCCTTGAGACAAACAACAATGTCGTCTGACATGATATTGAACAGCATATCAAACCTCATTTTAAAAATGCTTTATGGACAGTTTGGCACAATTCTTTCATCCCCTCCAACAAAACTACAAACCCAGCGCAGGAACAGCACAAATCCTGTAATCAGGATGTAATAAACAAATAAACATAACTCCGAACCCACCACTGCTCACCTGCCCCCCTCCCCTTCCAATCACATTTAGCACAGTAGCCATTTAGCGCATTAGCGCTGTAACTAATTTAGCACGTTAGCGCTGTAACTAACTAAGCACATTAGCCACTCAGCTGCATTTGGTCCTGTGTCATCAGACCCTGCATCTAGCTACCTCATAACTGTCTGTGATTTCACTTCAAGACCAGTGACTCGGAGAAGAATTTGACATTGTTTCTGTTCAAAGTGCTGTGGTGGATCTGCTACAAGGCCCAACATGCTCAGCGAACTGATTTCACTTAAGAGCCTAATGAGTTAATAGCAGCTTAATAGCCCTTGAATAAGCCTGCTGACTCAGCTACTTTGGGTAATAGATGGGCCATGGTGCAGGGTGGCTGCATTATTAGATTAACAGAGCTCTAATTTATAGCTTTAAATCGCTACACCAATGTTTGTTAGCTGTTAGAGCTGCATTTCTGTGTGTGCTCTTAAGTTACGATGCTTAGTTACTACTAAGTACTACTTGGCCAAGGAAAATAATCTATCGATGTCTTTCCCATTGTCTCAGTGCTGTCAGAAGCACACAACACTCTGGATAACCGTTGTGGGAATCTACGCAGGAGCACAAACACTCATAAGGTTACAAGCAAAGAAGAGCGATAAACTGTACTTCTCCTTCTCTCTCTGCCTTGCCCTTACACGCACACACACGTCCACACCCACACACACACACACACACACACACAATAACTCTCATTCACTCTCATTCAGGAGGCATTCACTCTAAGCACGACACATCGATACACATTCAGAGCCCAAGCTCCCTCTCAGTCACCCACCTTTCAATAAACTAATAGCTCTAATGTGAGAAAATTGATTTTCAGGAACGCAGGACCATTAGTTCTGTCCGTCTGTCTGTCCTTTCTCTCTCTCTCTTCCCTTTCTCAGAGTCACAGTGATCTGCACCATAAATATTATTAATAATCTGTAACCGATCTCGCCCTGTAACTGAATATTACATGTGTTGGGTTTGAGGACTTGCGGCTGTTTTTGTGTGTGTGCGTGTGTTTTTTTCATGCGCGTTTCTGCGTGTGTGTGTACGTGCGCGTGTGTGTCTGTGTGCGCACTGGCATGTGTTTTTCGGTGTGTGTGTGTGTGTGTGTGTGAGAACTGCTCTCATGTCAGGGTGGCTGAGGGTTAATAGCGATTAAGGTTAAGAATGAAGGGTTCTGTATTAAACTGGCCAGGCCCTCATTTTCCCTGTTAAGCAGAACAGAGAGCAGATTAACCGTGGAGCTCTGACCCAACCGACCCGGCTTTAGTGGGAACACGCAGTGCCAGAACAGTGCAGTCCACCAATCAGAACAGCCTGTCCTGCCGGTGTAGTGACCAAACCCGGCATATCACAGCATCCCGCTGGGACCAGACCCTCCATCTTATGTGTCTCCACGGGTCACTTTCCCAGGGCAGCCGAGGAAGACCGCGTTCCCTGTTCCCGCGAAATCCGCCCGCCGTTCCCACGAGTCGGGCCGCGTCGGGTCCGTACAAACACAATCCCTCCGCCTGACCCAGGACCCCTCCAGAACACCTGAGACTCGCGGCCTCGAACCCCGTTCCACACACAGGTATCCGTTTGTTCGGAGAGCGGCACCCCTGCCGTACCGCGGGGGAAACCCCGCACCGATTCAATACCGCGCTACTCGCTTCCACCCCCCTGGGGGAACATGGGTAATTAGGTAATTGACTGCCCGTGCAAAAGCAGGTGTGTATCAATTACAGTGACCCCTTCATTATGGAACGCCGACCTCTCTCCCTCCCCACCGCCGAGGAGCGGAAAGGTCCTCCCAATCCGGCCCCTGGAGACGGCAGGACTTTCACATAATTACGCATGTCGTCCAGCCCCGGATCATTCCGTCATTCCCGTTTTTCCGATCGAACGGGAGCGAGATGCGTTGCTCTCGGGTTTCCATCCAGAGACCCGGAGAGGTGTATTATCCCCTGCTTCCACATGTCACAGAGATATTAAACACCCGCCCTCCCCCCATCTCCCAAGGCTCCATGCCTCCTTATCTGATGGGGGGGGGGGGGGGGGCAAGACCGAGGGGGGGGGGGGGGTGTAACTAGAACCAATGCCAAAAATCTGAGCTGCACCCGTTATGGGATCCCAGCGATTTTAACATTGTTTCCAATGTGGAGAATTAAGCCGTGACACATGGGAACTCGATAGGTTGATGATTGTGCAGCCAAAATGTCTGAGAATTTGAGTTACTCTTATTCCAGAAACAGTTCCCCTTCCCCCGTTTCCCCGTCAGCCTATGACAGGACAGCCTAACATAACACGCTTAGTCGAGAGTGGGGTCCAATCAAGCTACCCAAAACTCACACACATTTTTTATAGCCTGTCACGTGACATTTCACGAATGAAAACCAACTGAGTCTTTCTGTTGCGCTTAAAAATTTGTTTGTGTTGCTTACTGTACACGGAATGGGCTCAATAAGTTAAGGATGAGGCTTTGAGGCAGACAGGTGCTGTGAGATGACCAAAGAATTCATTGGTATTTGAATTTCAGCTAACTGGTTCACTAGCAATAAGGAGCCGGTTCACTAGCTATCGCGTGTTAGCAGTCAGGATGGAAGAAGACAGTAAGTGACATAGATATTGGTCAGAATCATTCATTCACTCAGCTGAGTTAAATCTGAACTGTGCCATAGAAGACATCTTAGGTAGCTTGTCGGCGATGTTGTACTTTCATGTATTTAACGCCAGCCTTTAAAATACATGTTGGAACTGCACCAGGTTTGATAATTTGCTATAAAAGGAAATCATCATCTTCTTATTCTCTTCATCTCTTCCTCTTCTTCTTCTTCTAATTGCTGAGGGACTGTATGGGGGGAGGGTGCGAGTCTGGCGGATCGGACTGGGCATTTTGAAACCTCTCTCTGGTTTCTTTAGTTGGAGCTGACAGGGTTGCGGTGGGGCTGGACCCGCCATGGCAGGACCGGGGACAGGTGGTGACCCAGTCCTCATCACCCCCCCCCTCAAAGACATACTGAAGGATCCCAGCTCAGGGATTATCACAGGGGACTGGTGTCTTCTTCTTTCTTCTGCAGAGTTTATCACAGATTAGACGCCAGGAAGACACAGTGGGATTAGGGCTTTGTGACCCATCAGACAGGGAACGCATCGCGTCTTCATCCATGAGTCATATCCCCGCTGTAATCTCCCGTCGAGCGAAAGCCTGGGGATTTCAGAGGAGTCGCGTATAGGAAGCAGAGGTGAAGCGGGTCAGCGTTCGCAGATACGGACACGGAGAGATCGGCTCTCCTGCATGGTTTACACTCGAGGAGATTAGGACAACGCAAAACCGCGAAACTGGGGCAGACCACTGCTTGAGTTCCCCCCCATAATCCAACTTGATGAGGATATCGGTTCTGTCGCAATTAGTGTCAAAGCAAAAAGCAATATTGCCAAGGCAACAGGAGAGACGGTACACAAGCTATGCATTGTGGGTAAACTCAGATCTCAACTTTCACTGATCCCTTTCATTGTGAGACAGAGAATTCATATTTATCATGTGGGGTGACATGGCTCAGGCAGTAAGAGCAGTCGTCTGGCACGACTGTAGGGTTGCCGGTTCGATCCCCCACCCGGGCTGTGTCGAAGTGTCCCTGAGCGAGACACCTAACCCCCAAATGCTCCTGACGAGCTGGTCAGCGCCTTGCATGGCAGCCAATCGCTGTCGGTGTGTGAGTGTGTGTATGAATGGGTGAATGAGAAGCATCAATTGTACAGCGCTTTGGATAAAGGCGCTATATAAATGCCAACCATGTTGGGCTTCAGAGAGAAAGCTTTACTTAACAATCACCATGACGACACCCAAACATGTCGTCACAAGCCCTCCGAAATATAACCCTGACAGTAATGAGACCCTCTGGCAGGGAACTGCAAACTTAATCAGATTTTTGACAATGAATTTAATGAACAATGAATTTAAACAATGAATCTGACGTAGTGAATTCAAATTTGTTGTCTCAAAAATGGGTTGAAGCTATTTCCATTTCAATTGAGTCAGTTCAAATTGGAGAAATTAACCTTTTAGCCCCAGATTAATACACTCTCAAAACAGATGTATTAAAAACTACACACAACATGACATTTCTTTTAACACACCTCTGTGTCTACTTAAGAACAACAAATTTCCCTTTGTAGGAGGGAATTTGTATATTTGTATAATTTGTATATTTGTCACCCAAAATAGCCTGGACACTGTTGAAAGTGACACAAAAGTAGGAACACAAAACATTTTTTTTTTAAAGATATTTTTTAGGCCTTTTTCAGCTTTATTGGACAGTACATAGAGACAGGAAGAATGGGGGCAAGAGAGAGGGAAAGACATGCGACAAATTGTCAGACGGTCGGATTCGAACCGTTGACGTCGTGGCTCACAATGCGCATGCGGTCAGTGCACTGCAGGCTGCACCACTGAGACACCTGGAACACAAAACATTTGATGGATGTGAACACGTCCTCTTTGAGAATCCAGGGAACCACATGTACGCGTTCAGAGTTGAAATACCCTTTCTGGGTCCATTTGACACTGAACATTTCGTAGAGCAGGTAGCGAAAAGTGATGCCTGTCTTCAACATCGGACTGAACCACAATCTCTGCGGTTCAGCCTCCCAAAAAAAAAAACCCAAAACAAGGCCAAACCATGTAACAGAGTCCCAGCTTTTCCCTCCAAAAAAAAAAGCAAATCCCGTCAGATGAGTTTAGCTCTGAGTACAATAACGTTAATGAGCCAGACGCAGCCTGGAGTCAGGAGCTTAAGCAATCAGCCCAGGAAGTCCAATACACAGGAGAGTACTGCAGCCTTGATTGGATTGGTCAGGATAATTTACTGACAGCACACGGTACATGACAGGCAGTGAACAGGCATGTGCACAGTACAGAGTGTAGTAAGCAGCTTTCTCTGCATTGGCCAATCACAGTGCTGATCCAGCTGCACTGGCCAATCACAGTCCTGTTCCAGCTGCACCGGCCAATCACAGTCCTGTTCCAGCTGCACTGGCCAATTACAGTCTTGTCCCAGCTGTACTGGCCAATTACAGTCGTGTTTCAGCTGCCCTGGCCAATCACAGACCTGTTCCAGCTGCACTGGCCAATCACAGTCATGTTCCAGCTGCACTGGCCAATTACAGTGGTGTTCCAGCTGCTCGGGCCAATCACAGTCCTGTTCCAGCTCCACTAGGCCACTCACAGCCCTCTTCCAGTCTGGCTTTCCTCAGGAATGCGGTACCTGACCCAGCAGGAGAAATAACAGAAATGGAGTAGAAGTTGAATGGGTCAAATATTTTCCTCAGAAGTAGTCAGACCAGATATGTTAGCTGTGGTAGGAGTATCGCAGTATTAGCAACGGTTAGCATTACGTAACCGAACTTGTACTGTATCAGCCGTGGCATTTTTAGCTGTTCTGACAAGAGCAATACAGCGTTTAAATATCCCAGCATCCCATGCCAGAATCCGAGACAACAGCTGGGAAGCTCTCCCATTGGTCTGCGCTACCAGCCAAAAACTCAAGGTGATTAGCTTTGGCTGCCTCGAGCGATTTCAACTGTAAAATCAAGAACAATAAACATGACACGTGAAACATGCTTATTTTTTATGCTTCAAATAAAATGATGAAGTGAATCTGGACGGAGTCGGGGAATTTGGGGGTTTTGAGTTCGGGGGGAAAATCAAATCCTGTTTTTTGAGCTCACAGGAAGCAAGTGCATTATGAGCAGCCTCCGTTTCAACAGAGTCCGATTTTTCCGGATCACTGCAGTGTTAGCAGTCAGGAGACGACAGTTTTTAATGAACGTATAGCTAACTCAACAACAAACAAGTTCGTTTTCAGAATTTAGTGTTAAATATTTTGCACATTGCCCATTTGAAATAAACTGCATATACTAACATTAAGAACCTGGATAAATGCAGGATGGTAGTTCGGCCATTTTGACACGACAGCGCCCGCTTCGCTCTGTTCTCACGTGTTCTCCTGTCGATCTCCGCGGACCCTGCCCAGCTCTCGCTGATATTCAGTCCCGCTCTTAACTAACTGCTGTGGGATCAAGCCCAGCTAATTACTTCTGTCCTTAACACTATATAAAACTGTCCCTTGGAACATAAAATAGCTGACCTCTCGTCTCCCAGCCTGACCTCTGCCCCCCCCCCCACCCACACTCTGCCTAACCACTCGCCCCACCCCCCACTTCAAAGAAAGAACTTTGATGTTTTTTTTTCTCTTCGATGATTTCAAATGGCTTTCCCACAAACAGGGCCAGAGAGGCCAGAAATGTTTTTGCGAGATGCGAGATGTCTTGCCGACGAGATGTCTTTATGTGGTTTGTCCTGACCGTGGGACAGACACTCTCCTCTCAGTACCACTCTTATTTCAACACTACACACACACACAATGTCTACACACACAGCACAATGTACAGTCTGGCTTTTTGCTGAAGACACTTCAGCCTTCACCAATTGCTGCTGCTTAAGAAAATGATTTTTGGCTGCTATTCTTGATAAGAGGAAGTCTGTACATCACCCACTTGTGTGCACATAGATCCTGCTGGGCCTGAGACAGAAGAAACCCCCACTCCCCCAACTTTGGGAAAATGTGAAATGCCCCCCCAAATATTACCATTTTGATTAGAATGGTGCAGTCCTAAGGAACCTTTTCGTCCTGTTCATAGTTCATTATCAAGGAAATAACCAAGTCTTAAGTTTTTTTTCTTGTAATGAAACTTCAAACCTTATTTTTTCTCTGAAGAAAATATTAGCTTGTTTCAAGTTACTACTTGCTTGACAAGCTAAACATGTCAATTGGCACATCTTGAAATGAGTCAAACTGTCCCATCTCATTGGTAATATTTTTGTTTTCATTTTTCGTTATTTAGTTCTCATCTGACTTGATGCACAGTAATTATCAAATATCTCAACACCTGATAAGGCTGGTTCAAAACAGCTCATGATTAAACCATGCAGTCATGTTGAAGTATATTAAAGAGAGGGTTATTTCAATTCTTGAGAATTTTAGCGCCATCATTTCTGTACACGGACGTCGAAGTGAAGTGATGCAGCCGCCGCGTTCTCATTCAGAAATTCAGGTCTGAAACCGTCGATTCACATTCAATCACCTGGTTACTGAGTCAGGTCCAGCTCTGGTTTCACTTCAAACCGCGTTCTTCAAAGAGCCGGGCCGAGCGTGAATGCCACTTACGCTCCATCAGCCGTAAACATGTCAGCGGCCAGTTTACGCTTCTCTTCATTTTGGTGGTCTCCCGTTTCCGGTACGTTCCTGCAGGTTAAGTGTGGGCTCTGGGGGATTTTTGGCCAAGCGCAGGCCGGACTCGGCTGTCCCCTCTGAAGAGGGGGGGGGGGCTGAAAGGTGACCTTTGACCTGCCTGGCTGCTCCGCTTGTAAAAGCAGATATGGGGGGTTGGGGGGGGGTGGGGGTGCCAACAAGTGAAGCAATGGAAGCCATGTGACAGGAGACAGGGCCTGTAAATAAGCGGGAGATCAGAGGGGCGCTTTAATGCCGTAATGTCCTAAAAAGGCCAACGTTGCCACATGAAACCAGTACAACTCAAACAACTCCTTACAGGGAGAAAACTAAACAAAACCAGCCCTTAACCTTCCACAACTCATCACCTACCCCACTCCTATCACCTAGCCCACTCTCTACTTCTATCACCTACCAACATCTTGCATTTTATTTGGACCAACTGTAAGTGCTGGGGACCGGCTGCCATTTTGTGAGGGACTGGTGTTTAGGAACCATGTACCTACCCCACTCCTGACTCCTCCCATCGCAGAATTTCCAAACAGCCATGAATGTTAAATTGACTGCATATACAGTGCCCTCCATTATGTTTGGGTCAAAGACACATCATTCATTTATTTGCCTCTGTACTCCGCAATTATAAAATGATCCAAAAAAATAATACAGATCAGATTGCACATTATCAGATTTTAATAAAGGGAATTTTTATACATTTTGGTTTCACTATGTAGAAATTACAGCTTACACATAGCCCCCCCCATTTCAGGGCACCATAATGTTTGGGACACAGCAATGTTATGTGAATGAAAGTAGTCATGCTTAGTATTTTGTTGCATATCGTTTGTGACCTATCAACATCATCAGTCTCTGGATATCTTATTTTCAGGTTGTCCAACAAGCGATACTAAAAATTATTGCATTTGAATGGATCTCAATGGAAATTGGGGGTGTGACTAGATTCAGCTGTAAATTATGCTGGTACAGTATGGAATACATTTGTTGTCAAAATGGGTTTAAGTCAACAAGGTATCAAATAAGCCTTAAACCACTGTGCTGCTGCCAGATATGAATTTTCTTTTTTCTCCTTAATATTTTTTTCATTGGGTACAACCGGAAAATTTGTCAAGAGAAACAATTCTTTTCATATCTACTGCCTACCTCGCAGCAGTAGGTACTAAAATGTTTGATTCTTTTTAAGGTCTCCTCCTCCAAATTGAAAGGGCCAATAAAAATTCTACAGTAGATGATTTCACCATGAGTCTCCTGGTGAAACCTGACCTTTGACCGTACCAGTTCTCAATCAGAGTGTCTGTTTCATTCCGCTCAATTAACAATCAATCCATTAATTAGCTAAAACACAAATACCGTTAGGCAATATGGCTAATTATTCACATCTCAATGATAGCATTGCTTATCTTTTTAAAAATTAAAAGAAGACTCATTGGTGTTATTTTTGGGGTCATTCTTCTGCACAGTGCAGTGGAACACAGGGATCCAGGATGGATACTGCACATTTTAACAGGGGGGTTGGGTCCCTTTGAGGCATCCATTTTGAAGCAAAACACTCATCACACGAGAGCTAAGATGCAGAGTTGGTGAATACTAATACATACATACATAACATGAGGTTGGAGACAAAGCCCTTTTTTAAATTAATTTGTCGATTCATGTCTGTCTAGGAGGAGGGAGGTGATTGGAGCAGACAACCCCAAGCTGTTTTCTTTCCCTCCTGATTCAATCTGATCCAATCACATGCCTGTCACTGCAGACGGAGTATCTGGAGCCAAGATGGCGTCAGATCCCTCCTGATTCAATCAGGTCCATTCAGGCGCCTGCTACTGCGGATCTTGAGTAAAGATCATCTCCTGATTGGCTGAAACCATGCACTCTCAAAGCCAAAATGAGAAGACATTAAAGTAATCACAATAACAAACAGAACCACTCCTTTGACTAGACATTCAACCCAGCAACACCAACCCTAACAAGGCGTACCTCATTCAACA